>NC_090312.1:31897500-32197500 GCF_039906515.1 Pseudorca crassidens
TTCATCTGTTTGCTTGTTCTTTAATTCTTCTAGGTGTTTGTTCTTTAATTCTTGTAGGTCTTTGTTAAACATTTCTTGCGTCTTCTCGATCTTTGCCTCTGTTCTTTTTCCAAGGTCCTGTATCATCTTCACTATCATTATTCTGAATTCTTTTTCTGGAAGGTTGCCTATCTCCACTTCATTTAATTGTTCTTCTAGGGTTTTATCTTTTTCCTTCATCTGGTACATAGCCTTCTGCATTTTCATTTTGTCTATCTCTCTGTGAATGTGGTTTTCGTTCCACATGCTGCAGGATTGTAGTTCTTCTAGCTTCTGCTGTCTGCCCTCTGGTGGATGAGACTTTCTAAGAGGCTTGTGCAAGCTTCCTGATGGGAGGGACTGGTGTTGGGTAGAGCTGGGTGTTGCTCTGGTGGGCAGAGCTCAGTAAAACTTTAATCTGCTTGTCTGCTGATGGGTGGGGCTGGGTTCCCTCCCTGTTGGTTGTTTGGCCTGAGGCGCCCCAGCAGTGGAGGCTACAGGCTCTTTGGTGGTGGACTCTGGGAGGGCTGATGCCAAGGAGTACTTCCCAGAACTTCTGCTGCCAGTGTCCTTGTCCCCATGGTGAGCCACAGCCACCCCCTGCCTCTGCAGGAGACCCTCCAACACTAGCAGGTAGGTCTGGTTCAGTATCCTGTGGGGTCACTGCTCCTTCCCCGCTGGGTCCTGATGCACACACTACTTTGTGTGTGCCCGCCAAGAGTGGAGTCTCTGTTTCCCCCCAGTCCTGTTGAAGCTCTTCAATCAAATCCCGCTAGCCTTCAAAGTCTGATTCTCTGGAAATTTCTCCTCCTGTTGCCGGACCCCCAGGTTGGGAGGCCTGACGTGGGGCTCAGAGCCTTCACTCCAGTGGGTGGACTTTTGTAGTATAATTGTTCTCCAGTTTGTGAGTCACAGTGGTTATGGGATTTGATTTTATTGTGATTGTGCCCCTCCTACCGTCTCACTGTGGCTTCTCCTTTGTCTTTGGATGTGGGGTGTGTTTTTTGGTGAGTTCCAGTGTCTTCCTTTCGATGACTGTTCAGCAGTTAGTTGTGATTCTGGTGCTCTTGCAAGAGCGAGTGAGTGCGCGTCCTTCTACTCCGCCATCTTGAACCCAAAGGTCTGATAATTGATAGTATATTCTCAATTTCCACAATTTACCAAAGCATTCATTCACCTTCTTCTGATGCAAGATTCTATCTTAATGCAAGATAGAATATTTCTGTAGATGAAATCTCTTTTATATCATGGCCCTAATTACGCAGATGTATCAGATTTGTTGGATCTTTTGAAATGGATAGTAAGGAGACACAGGCTATTTTCCTGAAAAAAGGTTTTTCATTCAAAACCTTTCATTATTACATCTCATTAATCATATCTGCTGTATGTTTATATTCAGAACATAATATAAACTCTTTTAATAAAATCTGTAGATCACAGAGAGGTCCTTTTAAATAGAAATCAGATTAAGACTCTGGTTTCAACACTCAATTCTTCCCAACACTGAATTTCTCTAAATTTATATTTTATATGAACTTTTGCCTATAATGTGATAAGTGAGGGCAAGGTCTTCCATCACACTTAGAATATAATTCAGTCTTTCTGGTGACCTACATGGTCCCTGCTACCTCTCCAAGCTCAGTCAGTTCCTAGGACTCTCCCCTCTATTGGTTGTTTCCACCAAACTAGCTTCCTTGATGATTCCTCAAACACACCAGGTACATTTCCATCTCAGAGCCTTTGTCCTTCTGTTTCTCTGCCTGAAATGGCTTTCCTCTGGAAGCTGTATAGCTCATTCCCTTTCTACTTAAGTGCCACCTGTCAGAGAGGCTTTTCTTCACCAATTCCCCATGCCTGCCATCACTCTATATTTTCACTCTGCTGATTATTCTTCAAAATCCTTACCACTGGGGGAAGGTGTCCCTGGATCCCGAGACCCTGGCAGTGGCGGGCTGCACAGCCTCCCCGGAAGGGAGGTGTGGATAGTGACCTGTGCTCGCACACAGGCTTCTTGATGGCGGCAGCAGCAGCCTTAGCGTCTCATGCCCGTCTCTGGGGTCCGCGCTTTTAGCCGCAGCTCGCACCCGTCTATGGAGCTCCTTTAAGCAGCGCTCTTAATCCCCTCTCCTCGCGCATCAGGAAACAAAGAGGGAAGAAAAAGTCTCTTGCCTCTTCGGCGGGTCCTGACTTTTTCCCGGACTCCCTCCCGGCTAGCCGTGGTTCACTAACCCCCTGGAGGGTGTGTTCACACCGCGAGTCCTCTCCCTGGGATCCGACCTCCGAAGCCCGAACCTCAGCTCGCAGCCCCGCCCGCCCCGGCGGGTGAGCAGACAAGCCTCTCGGGCTGGTGAGTGCCGGTCGGCACCGATCCTCCGTGCGGGAATCTCTCCGCTTTGCCCTCCGCACCCCTGTTGCTGCGCTCTCCTCCGCGGCTTCGAAGCTCTCCCCCTCCGCCACCCGCAGTCTCCGCCCGCGAAGGGGCTTCCTAGTGTGTGCAAACCTTTCCTCCTTCACAGCTCCCTCCCAGAGGAAATGTACCCACGAGGAGTTCTGAGACAATGTCCTCAGATGTTCTGCTGGGATTAAACAAGACACTGCTGTATTTCAACTGAGCTTGGCAAAGCCAGGATATGAACAATTGTGCAGGTGGGCCCCTCAAGGCGAGTGGAGAGAGAAGGCATCCAGTCAGGAACTGGCCACCCGCAGCCCTGCCAGTATGCTCCTCCACCAGATTTCCGTAATCCCCACCTGGGAGACGGCCAGCAATGGGAGAAGTTCAATGGGCAGAAACAAAGAGAAGAACAAAGAAGTCGAGATGCACAGCAAGTCAAAACAGTGAGACCCCGAGGTCTGCAGCAAAGAGAGGGTTTATTCGTAAGGCAGCTGAGCGAGGAGATGGGAGAACAAGATCTGCCTCCCTGAAGAAACAGGAGACTGGGTGGTCGGCGCTGTGATTCGCGCTGGGCTGGCTGGGCGGCGGCAGCCGTCACAGGAAATAAGTGACCATGGTGCTCAATAGTTTGGATAATATGATTCAACTCCAGAAAAACACGGCTAACATCAGGAATATCTGTGTTTTGGCTCATGTTGACCATGGAAAAGCTACTCTGGCTGACTGTCTTATATCTAGCAATGGCATCATCTCCAGCCGCCTGGCACGCAAGTTAAGGTACATGGACAGCAGAGAGGATGAACAGGTCCGAGGGATCACTATGAAATCCAGTGCCATTTCACTACATTATGCAAAAGATTAATGCACTCACGGGAACTCTTTTTACTTCTAAAGTGCTAGAGGAAAGAGCAGAGAGAGAGACTGAATCCCAAGTGAATCCAAATTCTGAGCAAGGAGAGCAAGTGTATGACTGGAGCACTGGCTTAAAGGACACGGGTGATTCTCACCTTTACTTCTCTCCAGACCAGGGAAATGTGGTATTTACAAGTGCAACAGATGGGTGGGGCTTTGGAGACTTTCTGGGAGCTTGGTCGCTGGACACATTGTTGTGCCACTTGCGGCCACTTGGGAGCCCGAGTTCAGAGACCCCAGTGCGTAATGGCCAACGGGCAGGAAATGAGTGAGGCCTTCTGTGAGCACCTCCAGAAGCCAATGGCTGGGTCCAGCCCTGTGACATCTGGGACTGCCCCTCGAGTATCTGTACTTAGGTGGTTCATGGGCACGTGGTCAGAGTGCTCTGTGTCTTGTGGTGAAGGATTCCGCAGTCGGCAAGTGACCTGTAAGCAGACGAGAGCCAATGGGACTGTGCAGGTGATGCCTCCGAGAGCATGTGCCCCCAGAGAGAGGCCTCTGGGAAGAAGCCCCTGCTCCAGTCACCCGTGTGTTCAAGGGCTTATTGAACCAGGGAACCAGGTAACGCTGACAAATCTAGTGTTTTGAGAGTATGATCATCTAGTATAATCATCCAGTCCCCGTGGTCCAACCCATGCATCAAAACAATGAAATTAAAAAAGAGACTTCCCTGGCGGTCAGGTGGTGAAGACTTTGCCTTCCAGTGCAGGGGGTGCGGGTTGGATTCCTCGTCAGGGACCAAGATCCCACGTGCCTCGCGGCCAAAAAAACCAAAACATAAAACGGAAGGAATATTGTAACAAATTCAATAAAGACTTTTAAAATGGTGTACATCAAAAAAATAAAATAAACCCATGCATCAGGGTCCTTCCGCACGGGGGAAGAGGAGAGCCCAACTGCTGCGCGACAGTCATGAAACTCAGCTGCACAGGGACCTTACCACACCGCGCACAGGCTGGTTCACGGGACCTTCTTATCTTTTCATGGGCCTCTCTGTTGTAATTAACACAGGCTGCAGGGACCAAAAGTTCCCCTCGGCCCTTCTGAAAATGTTCGGTAATGTTAGTGCAGGAAGGTACTTCACACTTCCTGCATTTCTGCCCTGCAGTGCAGCAGTTGTTGCTGCTGGGAGTCATTGTGCTAATTCTCTTAGGTCATTTTTTCCCTTCAGTTGTTCTGATTAACTCCAAGCACTACATGGCTACACGCTTGTCTAACTGGAAAATGCACAGCCCCAATTCTGTGCAGGGACGATGCAAAGCACAGTGCGATACATCTTTCTGGAGCATCAAGTTTATTAACTAGAATTGGAAGAACCAAGGAGTTCTTCGAACAAGAACTATCCCCCTCCCCCACCAACACAGAAGACAGAAGAGTGGGGGAGGGGAGACGTGCCCCAGGAATGACAGTCCATTCTCTTAAGTTTCAAGCAGGTGGGGATTGAGGGGTGGACCTGCAGCCACGGTGGTCTCTCTCTTTCAGTCGCCTGGGCTGCTCCGGACCATCCTCTGAGTGGTCAGGGTCTTGGATACGATGGTTCTGAAGGCCGCGCAGAGAACACGCTAATCTTCCACTGGACTGGGTCCCAGGGAGCGTGGTGGCCTGACCTTCTGCCTCGGTCATTCAAGGGGTTCAGATGGGCTCACTTTATTATAACACGCCTCGCAGGGTAGCTTGCAACAAAGGCGTTTTAATGTAAACTTCCAGATTCTCCTAGCCACCCCTTGCTTTTTCTGGCTGTGGCCAGAGGGAGTGGATGAGGACATACTCTCAGGCTGCTCAGCGTGGGAGGACCTTCCAGTGTTGGACATCCCCGGGGGGCAGCTGGTTCCCTCTAGGGCTCCAATCCTGCTGCTGGTGGAGAGGGATGTCCCAGGGCCACACTGGTGGGCTGAGCTGGGGGTGGCAGTCATCGACTGCAGGCTGGGGGTGGCAGTCGTCGACTGCAGGCTGGGAGGGGGCCAGGCAGGCTCACTGGTCTTCTGCCCTGCCTGCTGGTCTTCCTGCAGCTGCAGATTTTCTCCCTGGTTGAGCCATCTGATTATCAGGCTGGACAACTCAGAGCTTGAAGAAGGCTCACGTTCACTGCCACTGAGGTCCCTGGAAGGCAAGGGCCTCACAGTTATGATGGAGGACCCCACCATTTGTTTCATGGAGCTCACACTGCCTGTTCCTGGGTCCTGGACCTGATCGCGAGTCATGCCCAGAGTCCTCACCATTGTCACCTCTGGGTCCTCTTCCCAGGGTGGCTGGAGTGGCTCCTTCTGGCCCATGTTCACCCATGGGTGTCTCATGAGGTCAGGTAAGGTGCCTCTGTCACTGGGGTTGAGGGCAATCATTTTTTGTAATAGACCCCTTATCTCCAAAGACAGGTAAGGTGGGATGGGGTACTGCCCTTGTAGGATTCGCTTCCGCAGCTCGTGGGCGTCTTTTCCCACAAAGGGCCGGCATGCAGTTACCATGGTGTAGAGCACTACTCCCAGGCTCCACACGTCCAACGCAGGGCCGCTGTAGCTCTGCCCCAGCAAGAGTTCTGGGGCAGCATACGGGAGTGTGCCGCAGATCGTGTCCAGTTTGGCAGTGTCATCAAACTTGTTGCTGAAGCCGAAGTCTGTCAGTTTTAGATTCATGTTAGAATCAAAGAGGATATTCGGTGGCTTCAGGTCCCGGTGCACGATGCCCCTCTCGTGGCAGTGCTGCAGGGCGGAGACCAGCTGCTGGAACGGGCCTCGGGCCTCCGCCTCTGTCATACGGCCATGGTTCACTAAATAGCTGAACATATCCCCCCCACTGAGGTACTCCATCACAAGGAACAATGTCTCCTCCGTGTCAATCACCCCCAGCAGTTTTACAATATTGGGGTGATTCAGAGCCTTCAGGTTGCGCACTTCCCGGAAATGTTCCTGGAAAGTTGATAAGCTCTGACGCCTTTTCTTAATGACCTTGACAGCCACCTGTGTCCCGGTCAGAATGTGCCGGGCCAGCTTCACTTTAGCGAAGGTGCCTTCACCAATGGTGTGGAGGATCTCGTAATCATCAATATGAGCCTCCTTGTCAGCAGAGCTGGCTGTGAGGCCCTCCATCATGGTGACCTGCTAACTACACTGACTGACGGCACTAACTAGAAATGCTAACTATGCTAACTAACAATGCTAACTGTACTAACAATGCTAAGTATGCTAACTGTACCAACAGCGCTAACTAGTACTAACTACACTACCTATGCTAATAAAGTATTAACTATACCAACTACGCTAACTATACCAACAATACTGACTATGCTAACTGTACTAATCTGGCAATACTAACTAAAATTAAGATAAAAATGAGAAAAAGAACAAAGGAACAAAGGAAAGCAGAAGAAATGGAAAGGAAACACCAAAATATTGAGAAGAACAAATTTAAAACTAAAAGAAATGATAAAGAGAGAAAAATAAAGAAAAATGAGAAAAAGGCAAAGAACAAAGAAAAATGAGAAAAATAAAAAAGGGTAGAGAAAAGAGTAAAAAAAATCAACAAAATGGCAGAAACAAGGAAAAAACAAGCTAACTGTGGGTCCAAGGCCGTCAGGTCACCAAAAGCAGCTTCCCGGGCTCTAAGGACTAAATACCTGCCTAGCTGGGTTCTTGTGAATTACATCACAGTGGGGCATTCTGAGGTCAGAGCAAGAAATGGACCCATCACCGCTGGGGATAAACCCCAGTGGTTTTCTCACTTTTTGAGTTCAAGGCCCCTTTACACTTAGGAAAAAGGATCCCAAAGAAATTTTTCTGTACGTGTGTTATTAGATATCGGTATTCACTTTTGTTATAAATTAAAATCTGTAGGATACTTCAGTGGTCTTTTTATTTCTAGTTTGAAAATGTGTAATAGTTTTGAAGACCTCATAATGTCTACACTTGAAATATTCAATTCCTTTTCCTTAAATTCTGGTCTCAAAATAATGTTACAACTTAACTGACTTCACGATACTATACAAAATGTTCTGTTGCATAAGACACGATAAGGTACGTTATGAAAGTCTATGAAGCTGAGAGAAGATTTGCCAGGAAGGTCGTGAGCAGATTTCTCATCAGGAGCCTCGGAGGCCAGATGGCACGGCTCAATGTACTTCAAGTGTTGAAGGAAAGAAACCGCCAACCAAGAATCCTATATCTAGCAAAACTTTCCTTTGAAAATGAGGGAGAAATCAAGACATTCCCAGTTAATCAAGAGTCGAGAGAGTTCTTAACCACCAGACCTGCCTGCCACAGGGAGTTCTTCAGGTCGGAGTCAAGGACCCTGGACAGTAAGTCAGAGCCTTATGAAGAAACAAAGACCTCTGGTAAAAGTAGATAGACGGGCGATGAGAAAAGCTAGTGCTATCGTAACTGAGGTTTGTAGCTCCACTTTTTGTTTTCTATTTAAGAGACTAATATAGAATAAAACACATACAAATCAAAAAAAAATCCTTACCACTATCTGATATTATAAAACATATCTGTTAATTTGTTTATTTGTCTTCAGCACTAGAATGTAATTTTAATGAGAGTAGGGGCTTGTTTCATTTATTATTCTATCCACAGCACTGAAAATTGCACATTGTAGGCACTCAAAATATTTGTTGAATGAAGAAATGCATGAATATAACCATAAAAAATTCTAATTTACATAAAAATAATGCAATTAAAATATACTAATTTATCTCTGTACAGGAATTATTTTTAGATTCCTATACAACTCATAACAATAAACCTATTCTTTAGAAAAAAAACATAAAAACAAGTATAAATGAATAAATCTAACTCTTTTAATGACAATCCAATTGACCTGAAAAGTGTTTGATTTTTTTTTTTTTTCTCAGTTGAACTGGAATAGTTTTAAAATCAAGCTGAACTCCACCACTCACAATAGCCAAGACATGGAAACAACCTAAATGTCCATCGACAGAGGAGTGGATAAAGAAGATGTACCTATATACAATGGAATACTACTCAGCCATACAAAAGAATGAAATAATGCCATTTGCAGCAACATGGATGGACCTAGAGAGTATCATACTAAGTGAAGTAAGTCAGAAGGAGAAAGACAAATACCATACTATATCACTTATATGTGGAATCTAAAACATGACACAAATGAACTTATCTAAGAAACAGAAACAGACTCACAGAGAGAACAAATTTATGGTTGTGGGGAGTGGGCGGTTGGGGGAGGGAAGGGCTGGGAGTTTGGGATGAGCAGATGCATTATATATAGAATGGATAAACAACAAAGTCCTACTGTATATCACAGGGAACTGTATTCAATATCCTGTGATAAAGCATAATGGAAAAGAATATGAAAAAGAATGTGTGTGTGTATATATATATATGTGTGTGTGTGTGTGTATATATATATATATATATATACACACATACATATACTCTCTCTTCCCAGTACCTTAATATACTAGTCATTGATTCAACATGCACTTACCACACTGAGAAATACTCACAGTACCTAACCAGCTAAGCCTGTCCTATCACTCAGAAGCTCTCATCTTTTTTTCAGTTCAAAGTGTTAGCTTTATATTTATGGGTAACCTTTTTATTTTTTCCCTCTTCTCCAATAGTAGGCTGTTGACAATTGACTTTTAACCTTTACTGTAAAACTCAGGATCAAAACTCCCCTTGCAATCTCTACTTAACCACACTTTTCCCCCCTGTGGGTTCTGATCCCTCCAGAAATAGAGACAATTCAAATCTCTGCTTCCTCTGCCACTGCAGATCCTGTCCCTGAGAGCCTACTATTTAACAGTGTAAATAGGACAAGTAGTTTGCAGTAGAGTGGCTAAGGCAATTTTTTTAATATTTACTTCTTTTTTTAATTAATTTTTATCGGAGTATAGTTGCTTTACAATGTTGTGTTAGCTTCCACTACACAGCAAAATGAATCAGCCATACATATATATATATATATCCCCTCCATTTAGGACACTACAGTGCATTAAGTAGAGTTCCCTGTGCTATGCAGTATGTTCCCAGCAGTTGTCTATTTTACACATAGTATCAATAGTATATATGTGTCAATCCCAATCTCCCAATTTGAGGAAAGATCCTGATTCTTCTCCTTCTCCCCCTTCCTTAGAATAAACAGGCTGCTCCATCTCTCCAGAATTTTTTTTTTCTCCTAAATGCAGGTGCCAAAGAATGATAGGGAATGATACATTTCTTCATTTATTCATTAAAGAAGAACTTAGATAAAAATATTATAAATAATGTGAATAATCTGACAAACCAAATTTTTCATCTTTTTCAATTCTAGGATTCTAACACACTATATTTGGATAAAGAAGATAATTCAAATTAGTTTTAATCTCCTATTACAGCATTACTGAACTTCCCCACATTCATAATAGCATTTTATACTACAGGCATATTCAATAAAAACCATTCACTGCTTCTAAATTTAGTCAATATCTCAATAACTTACAGAATTCAGACTTTTGTTATATTTCCAACCTATGGGCATGCGTGATAGAATATTTTGTTGACTTTTGATAAAATTCTATTAGTCAAATATAAGAAAATATTTCTTTGACAATTATCAGCACATTTTCAATGTTAGTGAGGTTAAACATCTGGTGAAAGGGTTAGCATACATGATGGGTCCTTTTCTAAAATAAAAAAGGAGATGAGTTGACAAGACACTTTCTCAGAAATCCCATATTTTCTCCAGAGCCTTGATGTCTGCAATTCCAGGAGCTGCAACAAGATAGGGCCTTGCCAGGTACTCTGAATGGCACAGTACCTTGTGACCCAGCAATGTTTGAAAATTTTTCATCTCACGAGAAGTATCAATATTTACAACAGTAAAAACAAAAATTAGAAAACATATGAAGGTCCAATCTGGATGGCTGAAATAAATAACAGTACTGCCATACAGTGTCACCAGACTTTACACGTGATGATGTCACTTTATACCCTTCAAATAGAGAGATGGCTGTAGAAACTGTTCAGTGAAAACAGAAGATGGCAAAATATCATGCATGGTTTGAGTCCATTTTTGCAAAAAGATGTGAGTATATGTAGAAAAGAATATATCTCACATTTATAACAGTGGCTTTCTATGAATGACAGGATTTCGTTCATTTTTTATTTCTGCTTTATAATTGTAGAGCGTTTAACTCTTTGTAACTAGCATATTTCTTAATTTTTAGAAACAAATGCAAGAGGTGCATTTGTATTTCTGAAAAATAAAGCATTTCTTCCCAAGCAGAAAAAACAAATATCCATTTTTGATTTTCAAAACACCCTGGACATCCTCTTAGAGCGCTTATCACATTAAATCAGTTATTTGATTACAGTCATCTCCCTCGCTATCTGCAGGGGACTGATTCCAGGACCTGCCAAGGATATCAAAATCCACCAAGCTCGAGTCCAGTACAGTTTCCACATATGCAGATACTGAGGGCCAACTGTATTTATTGAAAAAAATTCCCATATAAGCGAACCTGTGCAGTTAAAACCCACGTTGTTCAAGGGTCAACCTCACTTAGTCTTCCTAGCCAAACTATAAGCTCCTAAAAGAGCAGTTATTACTTTCCACCAACACCGCTCTGTGTTTAGCATATGGCACATTACAGATGCTCAACTGATTTTGACTGCCTGTTTGGCTTCTTGCTTTCATCCACTATCCTCTTCCTCCCCTACCTGGCTCTAGTTGAATTACCTTCACCTCTGTCAGGTGCCATAATGTCTTTAAGACACCATAGGGCAAAAGCTGAAGTGTGTGCAGATATCACAATGAAAAATAATTTGGGGTCAAAGAGATGTCATTTGGCAAAGTAAGTTGAGCCACTACTAGAATCTCTCTCTAAATACTGACCTACATATGTACAGTAACACTAAAATAATGGAAGCTGAGGGTGCAAGATGGTCTGGGGAGGCAGGAAGTACTGGATTTAGCAGTGGAGGGTCTCTATGAGACGCGCACTTGAAGAGCCACTTCAGTTGAACTACAGCAAAGAGCTGGCATCTCTCTGCTGTGCTTCTTTGGTATTACGCTGAAAACCTGACAATTTCTACCCTGTAACATAACAAGTGGAACTAAGATTTACATTTAGTAGTATATTTAGTAGTTAGCTCACTTTACGGAATTTTGGAACTAAGTTTCTGCTAGCAACAACCTCCTTACCGCCCCTCAGAAATCAGGGGGCTCATTCCACATCCTGCCTTGCTAATGCCTGCTAGGGTTCCTGGTCCGCACACTCCCTTCCTTCCAGGACAGATGCCAGGATATCCCTATTGGAGGAAATTAAGGGAAGCATTCTGGTTGGAAATGGGAACTAGGGCGCTTGCTTTGAAGCCACACGCGCAGAGCAGGGATATTGTTTTCACACCGAGAGTTTTTGGTTTTACAGGGGTAGTTTAGTGGTTAGGAGCACTAAATGGCTGGCGGCCTTCATCTCCTAACTCTCTACTCAGTGGCTGTATCATATTGGGCAAATTACTTAACTTTCTGCGCCTAACTTTTCCATTTGTGGAAATGCAAATAACAATATTACATTCCTAAGAAGGTTGTTGTGAGGAGTATATGGACAAAGTATCTAAAAAAAAGTGCCTAGTACATGGTAAATGCCATGTAAATGTTCACTCTTGATAATATTTACTTAGATTGCATGTTGTAAAAAGTGTATATTTTAAAACATTACATATATGTACATATAAAATGTTTTTATATATTATATATGTACATATACATCTTATAAAAACATTTTTAAAAGGAGGGATTGAGGATGATTATCAGAAAAGGAAAGCACTGAAATTTCTTCCAAGCGCTTCTCGGCATCATCGCTTTTCCCTCTTTGTGCTATAGACATAGGATCCTTTCTCAACTCTTTGTACCTCCTCATGTCCCCTGCTAATTATCTCTGCTACCAGCAACCATTCTTTCCCTCAGATCATAGCCTCGAACCTCTCACCTGTCTGTGGACGTCTGCAATGGATTCTGTACATCCCTCTGTCTCTATCTTAACCAACGTCAACTCAATCATTGTCTCCCTCTGGTAATTATTTACTAAAGACAAAGATTCATGAAACACCCGTTTTGTGTCCCTGTGTGACTCGTAATCAATTCCCACCAACCTCCTTACCTGATTAACACTTCATAATTTCCCAGAAATTTGGAACTTTCCTAGATTGTATTTCTTTCTGAGATTCTGCATGAAAGGGCCAAGTTATTTTATATTTTTTCAGGGGTCATACACATAACTTCTAGAGCAAGAAGTTTTTTTGGTTTTAATATGTAAAAAGACAATTTTCTTATACTGGTATTTCAAAGCTGGGAGGATTGCTTGGATAGTTGTAAATATGAATGTAAGTATCTTAACCTATATTTTCTAAATTCCTAGGTTATGTGTAGGGATCACAATTAGGCATCCCTTCTCCCATTAAGCCTCAGAGTTAAATTTTAAAATCAACACACGGTTATGGTCAGGTATGTACAAAGTCATGGTAGGCAGAGCAAACTATTCACAGATTGAAGTAAGTTTTGACTATAAAGGCGGTGCTAACATTAATGAGAAAGCCAAGCTGAGGAGAGTCTGGCAGACATGGAACAGAAGAATCAGAGTGACAAACACTGACAGTGCTCCTCTAACTCCTAGCCATGAAGAAGCTGCCCTGAGAAACAGATGGTGGTATGTGGCAGATACATCCCTTATTGACAGGTAATCCTGCCAGGCGCAGCCTATCCTGTTTCCTTTGAACTCTGGAAGCGTATAACTCTCCTTGCCATGACAACGTGACATCAGCCAAACTTCTGATTTAGATTCTCAGATAGTTTTCTGTAACAGTTAGAGGATGCACTGGTCAGGCCAAAGCAAGCATCCCGCAAACTTAAAAATTACCTACATATTTTATTTAAATTAGTAGTCTGGCAACCCAGTTTATTTTCCAATGTCAGTATTTTCACATCTTAGTTTCTGGATTTCAAAACAGAGAGCCAGACCCTAGACTATAATAATTTCACTAAATTAATGTAGATCTGTGAGAAATTCTCACAGAGAATTGATGAGTTACCATGCATCTGTATTCAAATATTTGTAAGATAATGTTTCCCAAATTGTAGATGAGAAATGTTAGGAAATAAAGAAGAATTACAAAGGTTAATGTGAAAAAAGAAGATTAATGATTTCTAAACTGGGTGTAAGTGAAATAAATCAATGATTTGTTTTGCATATCTTAGATTTCCTTTCTATACTTCGTTCTTGCCGGTATGTGGGGAGCCCAAATTCTAAGAGGGAGAATGGAAGTGCCAAATGGCACACAGTTGTATGAAGGGATGACACTGGTCAAACAAACTAAGAGCTCCCTATATGGAAATCTAACATGGAACATCAGTTGTGGCCAGAATTAAGGATACCATCGAATGAAAATATCCAAGAATTATCTCTGTAAAATCTGAACCTTTAACATGGAAAGAATTCTAACAAATTTAAGATATATGAAATCTATAAGATACTCTCATAATTTTTACTTTTTAACTTTTAATTCTCTTCTCGAATAAAAACATTAATTTCCCATTGAATTACCTGCTTTGCATTTTTTTTCACTCATTCACACAGCACAAGTTTATAGAACATCCACTAAATTCTAAGAGCCAGGCTGGACAATTGGACTGGAACCACAAGATACAATCTTTCTCTTTGTGTGGCGTTCACTCACATCAAGGTATCTGTTCATTGAGGTACAAACCAAGGACAGGCTCCTGTGTCAGCCTTGTCCTGACTCTGTGAACCAGGCCACACCACAGCCCACCTTGAGCTATGGCAATCACATGTGTGTTTTAATCTCCCTCTCCCTCTCCTGCTTCTTACTCATCTTCTCTTCCCCCAACCCTCTCCCTCCCCCTCCCCCTCCTCTTTCTTCTCCTCTTCTGTCCCCTCCCCTTCCTCCTTCTCTTTCTTCTTCTTCTTTGGTATGCAGTCTTCCTTGTGAGGATTCACCTCCAACACACACGTCTGCCAGGCGTATAATTCTTTTAGGGGTTTGAATGGGTTCACAAGTTTTACAGAAATAGTTTAGTTTTTAAATTTTAACGATAATTTTATTTTCATAATAATATAAAAGGAAACATTTTGCAGTAATAATTCATAACTTAAATGTTTTTTTCATTTATTTTTACAGAATATATTTCAGCTTCTTCAATTATTTTTTTTTTCCAAACTGAGATCCTTAGCACCCAGTAGGGACCCAAGGATATAGTCTAAGGCATCCATAAAAATGGGTCCCTCAGAAATACTACTCTAAATCTAAACAGATGATTCCATCCTCTGCCCTAAAGAAATTGTTTACTTAACTAAAACTAAATGCATGGAATTACACTGCAGAAACTAGTCTTTAATCTGATGCTATCTATGGTTCCAGTACAAATTGAAGACAAGGATAAGATGGGCTCTTAAGGAAACAGAAAAGATTACCAGGTTTTTCTGACATTCACATATTGAATACCGTGAATTTGTATAATATCACTTGTTCAGCTCTTTATATACAGAAAAAAATCCAAGGTTCAATAAAATGGCTTAAAATTCATCCCTGCTAGTACTGCTCTTCATTGCCAAGGAAAAGTTGTTGATTATTTGCCAGAAAAATATCTTCATGCTTTTTTAAAACCACGAACAGCTTTTAAACATGAAGTGTAAGTCAGAGATTATTCAGAATGCCAGCTGTTTAGAGGTATCAATCTATAAAGGAAATTTCTCTTCCATATTTGAGTTCTACTCAGTTTAATTTGGGTAGGTCTGTTGAAATAGGAAGTCTGAAGAAAAGTATTGATGAGAAAATGTCTATCCTACCCTTAGAGCCACGCTTACAGCTTGTTAGTCCTGAATCTGGGCATATCACAGAGGATATGAATGTTGAAAGGATATTATATTCCTATCCCTCTCTCTCCCAGAGTGTGCTGAAAAGAAAGGCAGTGGATATCACGCGGATTCAGTGGGAGGCTTGAACCCTTTCCAGAGTCCCCAGACACCACTGAAAGTGCCAGACTTTTGATTCTAGGTTGCCTTCCTCACCCTAACATAGGACAACAATTTCTTGAAAACAGATTTTTAAGTTCTCTCCCTGTTTTAGTTCTGACCATACAACTTATAAAATATTGCTTCATGATATACGTGTATTTGCATTTAAAGTTAGGAAGTCATTCACTTACCATGATAAATTAGATACAGACATTGTAGCAATTTCTGGAGGACTCTTGTGGCACAGTCTTCTCTTGGTTTCAGAGTAGGGAATGAGTAGATCAAGCGGACAAGGCCACCAGGAATTTTAGCTTGGCTACCGCAACGATGCACAAACCACTTAGCTACTCACAGTCTGAGAAGACCTGGAAAGAAAAGGAAGAAAATGATATCTTTAGTACCTGATCTATATAACTTTTCACAGATTTATTTCATCCAGGTCAATAGTTTTGTCATGGTATAAGTCACACAAAAGAAAATATGAATTTTTTTCTTAAAATATAAGACATGTCATAAACCAAAGAAAATTAAATCAAGTTTGTGATGAGCTGAATGCTTTTTCTTGAAAATAAATTGAAAGGTTAATAAAATGTTAATTCCCTGAAGTAGAGAATACAAGGAGGGAAGAGAATATAATTTTTAGAGGCACTGAACTTTTTCCCCATAGGGTCAATCAATTATGCTTTCTAAATCAGTTTTATATACTTGTGATAAAAAGATCAGATCAACATCTTGATTAGTCAGTAGCAGATACTGGAAAAAAAAAAGCTCCTTGGCACAAACTGTTGTCCTATCCAAAGCTTTAATAAAAAATCATTCATTACTACATCCGAGCAAATGAAAATTTATAATGAGTAACACATGGGAGATAAGCAGTGTGTTTTTACATAACAAACAGTTCCACACACTTTTTTGCAGCATATACTGTGTACAGTGTTCTATGATCTTGAACCAAAAATTTTCTGAGGGTGCAATCAATTCCATGATACTATTTTAGGCACTTTCATTAGTTCAGGTCATTAATCCAGTAGTGTTAACAAACATTCATTGAACATATACTATGTGCATTTAGTCTATCCTAGGTACAGCTCAGGGATAAAGATAAATGGCACATGAATAAGACATTGTTCCTGCCCTCAAAAAAAGTTTTATGTAAAAAAGATACTTGTAATGAAATAGGATAAGAAAGGTTTACACAGAGTACATGGGAGCACAGAAGAGGGGCTTCCAACCCATTCAAGAGATTTGGGAAGGATTTCTAAAGAAAACATGCCCCACACTACTACCACTAGGTTTGGCTGCAAGTTTCAAAAACAAATCTTGAGTCTTAACAAGTCCAAGGTGCATATAGCAACTCCGCGGACACCAGAGATGTAGGCTCCTTTTCTGTTGTCTCATCAATCTCAACAAGTGGTTCCCCATCATGCTCCAAGTAGCTGCTGAGTCCAGGAAGTGTGTCTGCATCCAGCCAGCAGAAAATAGGAAGAGGGAAAGAAGGATGCACCGTAAAATTGACGCATGAAATTTCTACTTTCATTTCATTCACTGGAGTGTAGCCACATGACCACTCCTATTCTAAGGGAGACTGGAAAATGCAGCCATTATCCTAGGCAGCCATCTGTCCAACCAAAAACCAAGGTGCCTATTAGAAAGGAAGAGGGGGGAAGTGGGTCTTGGGAGAAAACTAGCACTGTCTGCCATCATGATTGAGACTCTGTGACCTTTACCCCCAATATTTTATGATGCTGCACCTACTGCAAAGTGACAAACATGGGACAGAGGGGAAGTGGAATTGATCCATTGTTCACTGGTAATTTTACATATTTGATATGTAATTTTAAATATCAAACTTCTTCAGTTTTCTTAAGTCATTCCTAGAATCAACAAAATGTTTTTTGTTCCCCACTATTTACAAGGCCCTAACTAAGTACTAAGGACACAAAGATGAATAAAACATAGCCTTTGCTCACAAAGAATTCACTGTCTAACACAGATGCCATCACGTAAAAAATAAAACAAAATAAAATGCATGCTGAAAATCGTTGTGTACGTTCAAAGGCATACAAGAAGCTATAGGGGAATAGAGAAAGTACCATAATTCTAATGGATTCTAATTTTAATAGACCCTGCCTGCTTGTGGCGTAAGCAGCTAGAAAGTCCGTATCTTAAAGCATCTTACAGTCCAAGAAGCTTTCAAGTCCATCCTGCCCTTGGGTAATTGTTAACACATATGGGCTTACATCTATTAAGGCTATGGGAACTCCAAATTCTGCTCCCCAAACTGGTAACTGCAAACTCTCACAATCTGTATTACCTGATTCTTATCAAGCGTTTGGTTACCACCCCTCCCCTCCCCCCCCAAAAGTATGTAATACTGTCTGACACAATTCATCCTTCTAGATATTCTTAATTCTATCTTTAGAGAAATGTATGTCTGGATGTTATTATTTTAATACCTAACTAAATTACTTTTACTGAATTATACTTTGGTGTTTGGCCAAGAGTTTGCACTGAGGGACATCACTGAAGAAAATAATAAGTAAACAAGCAAAATCCAGGCCTGTGATATCAGCTATTAGGTATCAGCTAATAGCTATCAGCTATTAGGTGAAACATTAGCCAACACAAAAATATTGCCCTCACAAGTACTCAGTGGAAAAATGTGCGAGATCTCAACATCGGGAAAACCATTGTCCTAAACGTCTGGTTTGCTTCAATCTGGTTTGCTTGAACCCTATTCAACAACAGGGGTGCATTATTGCAACTTATGCTTATTTCCTTGCTTTAACTTATGGGAAGCTTTGAAACAAATTTATGATATTTCCTTAAGAACTACATAAGGCCTTGAGGTCTGCTTTTTTAGTGCTAATCCATTTTTGCATTTTTTGCCAACTTTAATCTTTAACCTCTTTTTGATAAACATACACACGTATACACACTATATTTATGTAAATACATATAAAACCATCCCCAACTCTGTTTTAGAGTGAGAAAGGGCATAACAAAGACCACAGTTCCAGATATGTTTGCTTCTGCAAAATTAGGAAATAACAAGCAAAGAAATTTGATCCAGGATCTTTGATCAAGCCATATGAAACTGTTGTTTTTGTAGGTCAAAAATGGTCAAATATTGTCAGTGTACATGGTACTACTTAATGTAAGTGAAGAGTCGACCAAGACAGCCTCTTATCATTCCCTTCAGCCTGACTAAACTTTAGACAGGCTTTTTCTTGACTGTGGGCCGCTGACATCCCCTTTCTTAGAGCATTCACCTTAGAAAAACTGCCATCGTAAATTCACTCTCTGCCCTTCTTCCAGCCTCTGGCCAGTTTTACAACCCAGGAATGTTCTTCTCCAGGACCTGAGAGCCATCCCTTTGAAATGTAAATGTAAAGGGAGATAGCACTCTATTGCCCACTCTCTGTGGGAGGACAGGAGCCTAACTTCCATATGTACCAATCAGCAAAGACAGATGCCTAATCACATTGACCAACCTCCCCCTAATATCTTCCAGTATTTTTCTACTAGCTCATCCCAGCACTTAAAAACCTTCCTGACTTCTGTTTCAGCAGAGTTGAGTTCAGTCTTTCTTCCCTATTGCAATAGTCTTGAATTAACTCTGTCTGGTTCATTTTTCTTTGAGAGAATTTTTTTTTGTTCTTGTTTTTTTCATCTATCTATCTATCTATCTATTTATTTATGGCTGCATTGGGTCTTCGTTGCTGCGTGTGGGCTTCCCCTAGTTGCAGTGAGCTGGGGCTACTCTTCTTTGCAGTGTGCAGGCTTCTCGTTTTGGTGGCTTCTCTTGTTGCAGAGCACAGGCTCTAGGCGCGCAGGCTTCAGTAGTTGTGGTACACAGGCTCAGTAGTTGTGGCTTGAGGGCTCTACAGCACAGGCTCAGCAGTTGTGGTGCATAGGCTTAGTTGCTCTGCGGCATGTGGGGTCTTCCCGGACCAGGGCTCGAACCCGTGTCCCCTGCATTGGCAGGTGGATTCTTAACCACTGCACCACCAGGGAAGTCTGTCTTTGAGAGAGTCTTGTTTTTAGTCCTTAAAGTTCAGAAAAATTTCCTAAGGTGCTGGCAATATTGTTAAAAAGCATAATCTTTTCTTAATGTACTTTACCTGCAATCACTATCAACTTGGATTTTAATAAGCTTATATTAAATGTGGATTTGTAAAAAAAAAAAAAAATCTTAAAGAGTTGAATTTTTCTGACTTTAAACCTAGATGTTTATAAAAATAAAATATTTGAACACAAAAAAATTCATAGTGACCATTCAAAATTACAATAATCACTCTGACATTCACTTTGGTATTCTGGCACCTTTTATTTTTATTTGCATCTTATAACTATTTTACTTATTTCTTCAAGGATATGCACCTTGAGGTACTCAGTAAAGTTTACTGAGTTGAAAAATGCACACAAAAAAAGCCTGCTATGTTTGTATTTTTTAAAAATTTTATTTATTTATTTATTTATGGCTGCATTGGGTCTTCCTTCCTGTGCAGGCTTTCTCTAGTTGCGTTGAGCAGCCGCTACTCTTTGTTGCAGTGCGTGGGCTTCTCATTGTGGTGGCTTCTCTTCTTGCAGAGCACGGGCCCTAGGTGCTCAGGCTTCAGTAGTTGCAGCACGGGCTCTAGAGTGCAGGCTCAGTAGTTGTGGCGCACAGGCTTAGTTGCTCTGCGGCATGTGGGATCCTCCCAGACCAGGAATCAAACCCGTGTCCCCTGCACTGGCAGGCAGATTCTTAACCACTGCGCCACAGGGAAGTCTCTGTTTGCATTTTTATGATGCAGAGTTTTTCAAAGGCCTTGTTACTGGGCTTGTTATTCTCTTAAGTGACATTTAAACAATTCATTGCTTATCAGTGCAAACGTTCCAGAGGAAATATCTTTATGATCTTCAGGCAAGTTTAAATTTTCTGTTTATTGTGATAATTCACAATCTTTATACTAATCCCAGTATCAATCTCCACACTGAAGTATGAATTTATAGCTTTCAGCCAAAATTCTAGCATTACTAAGAGCCACATTCTGCCCCTTTGTCAAAAGGGAAAAAGAGTATGTCTTCATGGCTATAGAAATGTTTCAAAATATATGGAATGATTTGACTTTCCCTGAATGCCCAGCCAGGATTGTAAGTTATAAGCAAATGCACAACTGTACTCTTTAGGTTACTCTTTTAGCAAAATGTTAGGGGAAATGGCATGTGAATTCAATACAAGACCCTTCCCTTGGCGGATTCATTAAAAATGTGAATAGGGCTTCCCTGGTGGCACAGTGGTTGAGAGTCCGCCTGCTGATGCAGGGGACACAGGTTCATGCCCCGGTCCGGGAAGATCCCACATGCCGCGGAGGGGCTGGGCCCGTGAGCCATGGCCACTGAGCCTGCGCGTCCGGAGCCTGTGCTCCGCAACGGGAGAGGCCACAGCAGTGAGAGGCCCGCGTACCGCAAAAAAAAAAAAAAAAAGTGAATAATACTTGAACAAAACAGTGGATTATTGGGATTATACTTTAACAAAATAATTCTTTTAATCATTTTATTCATGAATAAGATTCTAGGCTTCAAATCCAGCTGAAAGGAATACTATATTCTCATACGTTCATTTAGTTGAAATTACTTTGTCATTTAGTTATATAGCATTAAAGAATTTTTGTAAAGTGATTTGACTTAAGCAAAAGAAGTGTTTTCATAACCTAGTCCATAAATACAGGTACTTTTGCATCTTTAAGATGTTAAAATTCCATGAATATCCGTTTAAGCAATCTACCATACAATAAAAGTATGTTCTTATATATCCCATACTTAAGACAGTAAACCTATAAAAAATACTTGGAATAGGAAAGGAAAACGATTAAGCGTTTTTGACCATAAACACTATTGCGTGTACATAAGTGAATCACATTGCTTTGCCTACAGAAAAGAGAGCTTGGAGCTCAAAGGTGATACTAAACATTATAGGATAATTTCAAACTGGGTGAGACCACTGGATTTTGTTTAAATGATGTATTGTGCAGGTAATGAGGTACACATATACTCTAATTCCACTAAAGGCATTATAAGAAATAATAGGCATAAAGTGAAGAATAAAATGCATTAAGGATAGAAAGAACATTTTTATGCCAAAGATTCAAAATAAATGTTAGCAAAGAGAATGATCAAGAAGATATCAGAATATTTTGAGTTTTACAGAGTGGTTTCCTCTTTATTACCACATCAAATCAAATGGCTTTTCCTTGCTTTCTGGTCCCCCTATAAACTAACACTGATATTTCCAAACCTAGATTCCCTACCTCTGGTTGAGCTTCTTTGCTTACTGTGCTCATTCCTAAGCCCTGACTGTACTACAAAGCTCCGATTCTTCTCCGTGGCCTGATGTTTTCTTTCCCCTCTAGTTGCATGTATCCAAATTCTTCAAGAATCAATACAAGGCCCACATATCCTGTGAATTCTTGTCTCAGTTTCAGGTGTCTCTGATCTCCCCTCTTCCCCTCTTTCTGAACTAACCTACATCCAATTTAGCAATTAAAATATATTGAGCATTAAAATGTATACATAACTTTTCATGTATATGTTATTTTTACTTGCTTAAATAGACCATAATTTTGCAAAGGTCAGGAATTGCCTTTTATGTATAAAAGTATCAAGTATTCTCCAGGTGTTAATAAACTAGTGGACAAAATGCAATGCCTTAGCAGCAATATGATTTGAATGACTGAAAAATAACAGTTCGAACATTAACTTTTTTTCTTATTTTATTCTCTTATTTGTGTTACTAATTTCAGGACCTCCAGGACTTCAGGAGAATATAAGTTAATCTTTATCCTTAAAGAGATATCCTATGGATTTCTCCTTATATCAAACTCTTTCTCTCTACCTATCTACTATAGGTAGCCTACATACACACTTTTTTCCTGTACCTTGCTTTTTCACATATGTACATAATTATATGTACACACTTTTTCTGCACCTTGCTTTTTCACATATGTACATAATTATATGTCTATATACAATATTTCCTTATCAATTCACATATAGAGATGCCTCATTGCCTTTAAGGATTATAAAGCATTTCATTGAATGGATTTACTCTAACTTATTAGCCTGTCTCATACTGAAGGAGATTCAGTTTGCATCTGATATTCTGCAATTACAAACAATGCTGCAGTGTATATCTATATCTATATCTATCAATCTATCTATCTATCTATCCAGCTATCTATATTACAACACAGATACATATTTGTGGATAAATACCTGGAAGTAAGGTTTCTGGGTCAAACCGACGCATATTTTTACTTCTGAAAGATACAGGTATATTGCCTTTCATAGAAGTTGTACCAATTTGCACTCCTACAGGCAGTGTATAAGTTTAATCTTTCTGACACTACTGCTCCTTAGTGTACCAATAAACCTGGTAGATTTTACAAATACACTTCTTGAAGTGTATTCATTGTTCAAAACAGAAATACTGTTCCACACAACCAATTAATCCCTAAGCCTGGTTGATTCTACTTTTGAAATATCTTTGGAACATGTCCATTCTTCTCCATTCATACCACCTCTGTCCACTGTCTTCTGATGCCTGAATAATAACAATGACTTCATAACTAGGTCCCCTTTCTAGTTTAGCCTTCATGCAAAACATTCTCCCGCAGCACACTATGGGCTGAGTGGTCTTCATGGAAGGCACTCATTTTCTACATAAGAGCAGTAGAGAATACAGAAGCAGAGATGATGATGCCAGACAAATCTGGGTATGATTTCCATCTGTGCTCCTTGTAACTTATGATCTCAGGAAAATTAAGTACATTCTCTTGGTTTTCCTTATTTTTAAAATAGGAGCGTTAATAGTCTTTTTCTCATAAGATTATGGTGAGAATTAAAATAATAATACATAAAAGGACTTAATATTGTCTGGCACATAGTAAGAGGTGAAAAAATCCTAATGGTAATGATGATGATAATGATGAGGAAGAAGAAGAAGAAAGAGGAGACACTGATTACCTTCCAAGTTGTTTTTATACCCGACTGATACCTAGCCCAAAAATACAGTCTTTGCAGAGGGTTGAGAAATCCCACACGTTGAAACTTCAGATTAGCATGGATGGTAACCTTGGAGACAAGCTAATGCAAAGCTTTATGTGTTCTTTCGCTGCAGCGCAGCTGTCATTTTACTTGTATTAAAGCCATTTCATGGGAGGTATTAGTATTCAACTGAGCATGTCAGTAATTGGTCTAAAAGCATTCACCAGAGAGACCTGGCTATATTTATGATTATCGTAAGTACCCACTTCCAAAATAACCCCTATGTTCAAATTATAGGAAGCACTTATCATAGGCAGAGAAATAAAGGGTTATGTGTCTTAGAGTAATTTTTAAATAAATTTAACACACGAAACAAAGATCCCCTTAAAACTGTTTGAGATTATTTTCTTCAGAATAAATGACCGTACCAAACATTGTTAGAATTTTCTGAGGAAAATTCATTTTACTCTTATTCGAACTATAAGGATGGTTTTTCCACCTGTGCTTTCACGCTTTGATCTCATCTTCTCTCGAATCATTATGTAGTTATAAGCTTCTCTGTTGCCTACATCTTCCAACTCCATCTCTTCCTAGTTCTATTCTGTGTCCCTGATTCTTTAACTCTTTCCTTGTTGTGAGTTCAAACTATTCCTTTTTCTTATTTCTTCCCTTTACTGACAAACTCCACAAAATATTACCTACATTCACTGTCTTCTCTTTTTCATCACCCTCTTTTGCTTTCTGGTTTCTGCTCCAATATTCTCATCACCAGTCAACTAGCCAATATTCAATTCCAATAGGCTTCTGTCAGGTGCCACTCTCACTGTTCACTTGTCCTGAACTCTCTTTCTTTGACTTCCAGGATGCTGAAACATCCAGGCTCTCCTAATCCTCTCTGTTCTCTACTAATCTATCATGATTCCTCCGTTTCCTTTTATGTCAAAATTCTTCAAAGTTTTGTCCAATGTGACCTTCCCAGTAGATAATTCACAAAGTTCTGCCTATGGATCTGATCTTTATTCCTGACTTCCAGAATCATTTTTCTGCTTATTAATTAAACAGTTGCCAGATCTTGTGTTGTTGTTGTCGTTATTGTTGTTTTACTACTTAATAATATCAAGTCATTGTTTACTTTTTATTCCTCCTACCACCACCCAAGTTCAAGCTCTTATTATCTTTTGTCTTAACCATCTTTTTTTTCAGATATTTTAAAGCATCTAAAAACATATCAGCAAATAAATAATAAAGCATATTTAAAATCTTAAGGTGCACCAGTATTCTAATTGAAAAACAGAGTTAAAAAAAAATGTTCTTTGGACAGTTTAGTGTTTGATGAGGAACATGTCATTTTCTGGAAAACACTTGAAGACTCTCCCCTGAGCGCTAGTCTTCTCTGATACATAGTTTTCAAATCACTGGTCGGAAATGGTTGCGTTGGCTGTGAACTTGTCTCTCACCCTCAATCCATATTAGAAATTAACTTTATTAAGGCAAAGCACTTACGTACACAAATGCCTTGTTTAGGAAACCTCGAATGATTCCCTACCACCTTGAGATCTTCTCCCATATTGTCTATCCTCTATTTTCTGGCTTGTCTTCACTCATGTTGGATTACCATTGTTCAGTGAATTTGTTTTCACCCTCTGCTGTAGGCCTATCACAGAACTCTGTACACATTGGAACTAGTCAAAAATACTAAATTGAATTTTCAGTTCAAAACTCAAAATTTTCAGGTGTACATTATTGTACTCAAGGGTAGCACTAAATAAGTCTTTTAAAAAGTATGCTACATCGAAACTGCCTAAAGTTTTTAGAATTTACAATACATTTTGATGAGTCACTAAAGGTTCAATCTAATGTGGATTGCCTAGTAGAAAGGACTGCCAAAACTCAGTTTAATTAAAAACAGAAATAAACAAAGCAGCAGAATTTTTTTCTAAATAAATCTTTCAAGTGAAAAAATATCTTAGGCACACTTAACGAATCTTCCTGTAGTCTCAGAAAATAAGCATTTTAGTATTCAGAATTAACTTAGGAGAACTGGGGAAAACCAGCCCGGGAGCACAATGCAGTCTAGGAATGTAATATATAGTTGTTGATTTTCCCCTGAAGACTTGCCAGGCATGGCTTCAAGGCTCTTTATGGTTCAGCTCAGGTCACCTTGTTGATCCTCCTCTCAAGCTCCCCCAACCCTGCCCACCCCCTAAGGCCTGGCAACACCGGGCTTCGTTCGTTCCTGAGTAAACTGAACACTTTCATGCCTATAGGTTTCAGAACTAACAGACTGGTCATTACGTTCCCACTTCTGGGAATGTCTCTCCTCCTGGTCCTGAAGATGTATTTGCCCTGCAAAGTGCAGCTCAAATATCAATAGCCCTGTTATTTAAAACCTAGTAGAATGATGACCCCTTCATATTTGTACCTTCTCATGATATACATATTTCTACTGCAATAGTTATCACATTTCACTAGTGTTATGGTTTACCTGTCTGTTAAAGGTGAGCATTGCATGTTAATAATATGATATTATTTAACTACCTAAGAACTAGTTAAGAAACATGGACTTTGAAGTTTCTAGCCATGGGTATGGGGAGCACCCTGTGTTACAACAAATGGACAGACAACCAGAGAGGAGATATAGTAATACTTATTTAAAATATATTTGTAGGTATTTTAGAAAAACTACCAAAGCCAAAGCAATCCAGTAGTTATGCACCTATCTGAGTCATACTATTTCCTTAAGAGAAATAATTATATCTTAACTTTTTTTTTTCTTCATTCTTGTACTACTTAGCCTGGTTTATTATCTAGAAGGAACAATCAATAAATATCTGTTAAATTGATCTTAATTGAGTTGCTTTATTATTATGGTCATGCAAATTATTGACTTTTCTTATTTTTCTTTTGTTTTTCCTTTTGTTTGACAGTGAACTCATCTGCATATCAGAGACTCAAATAATAGATATAAGGAAAAACAGCCTACTTCCAAGAGAAGAAATCTTAAATGTTAAGACCTTCTCTGCTGATAACCACTAGTCAGCCCCTACATGTAGGCAATACCTATTTCTTAAGGAATATAACATCTTAGAGTGAGGCATTTTTCTCAGATACGGATCACAAGAAAAATATTTGCATGTCATTCTTCGCTAAGGCAAATGTTTTCTTCTTTTGGACATTATTTGAAAATACCTAACATCATCACAAATCAATTCATTTCTTTAAATAAGTCCTTTCGATAAGCCTGGAGAAGAACTGACTTTTCTCTAATAGCCTTTGACTTTCATTTTGCAGAGATTGACCTCCTTAAACTGAGGAGCTTCCATCTTTTGGAGCTGAACAGAAAGTGTCTCTAAACATCAGAGAGTATCACAGAAGGTTCAATGAAGTACACAGTCACCTTTACAGAGGGATGATGTCACCACTGGTGAAATGAATTAGCAATGGAAAAATAGTTCAGATATCCTTCTGAGATGGAAACAAAAAGAGGATTTTCTTAGCATATCACCCAAATTCTTTTTCTTCACAGCAGCGCTTACTCAACAACCTCTTTACCAACTATTTTATTAAATAAAAATTAACTCAAGTCTCAACCCCAATTCTTTATGTTGTTCTAAGAATTCATACCCTTAAGAAATGAACTGTCAGAAATTATGACTCCTTGAATAATGACTGAATGCCTCCTTTGTCAGCCAAAGTTTTATGATTTGAGAACCATAGAAGAGGCAATTTACTCTTCAACATTTCCTTGGGGTATTCAGAGTTATACAAATACATAAGGTTTTTGTTTGTTGAATTGTTTGCTTTTAAACATTACTTTAAATTCTCACTTAAAAGGTATGCCAGTTTATCTTTGGATATTTAATGCCCCGGATATTTTTTTCTTATTCTTTTAAAATGCCAAATTTTATCAAGAAAATTAGTATTTATGAAAATTTGTTAGCTCCTTTTGTCAACTGTTTTCTGTAGTTTACTGGGAAAAACTGCTACAACCTCATTACCAAGAAGCTGCTTCCTCTGTGATCTTCAAATGATGCTGTCTTGCATAGTTTTAAAATCGTTTGTACCATTTTAGGCTTGAAGTTGAAACTTGACTTCTTCTTACCAGATGATCAATCTCTTTCATCTTCTTCTTCAGATCTTCAAAGGTGTGTAGTACCTTCAGTAGCATCTACCTGGTTTCAAAGATTATGATGATCTACACTGCATGAGACAAATTTCTAGCTTTTCAAACATACCATATTATGCTTGAGTGACACAGTGAAGCTTTCCAAAACCAATAATCATAATATAGCACTGTGATAGATGTTTTCAAAACTAGAAAAAAGCCTATGCGTTATAGATGGAGACATACACATGACCAGGCTTATATCTTGTGTTCACCCCTCTCAGTATACTTCCAATTCCTTCTAATGAGTGGGATTTCCTAGACCTTTTGTGCTCACTAACTTTCTTCAAAGGCTTTTCCATTTCCTTAGAAGACCTGAAATGACCCTATAAAGAGAACAGCTAAGCTGCGATGGAAGAATACATTCTCCTACGCGGATTTACCTACAACTTAAAACACTTCCATTTTTGTACTATATACACTTGTTAGTTGAATTTCCATTTGGATAGTAAATTTTGGGTGAAAATTTCATACAATGTTATAGCAAATATTTGGATAGCAAGAGTCCAGATAGTGAGGGCTATCTGCTTTGCAGGAATATATGTGTTTAATAGTTTCTAATTTAAAATCCTAGGGTAAGAAACATTGCCCAACTCATTCCTCCTAGCTCTAGACAGAATTAATTGCTGCCAGTTAAGAGCCCCTATTATTGCCTGTAAATGTTTAAAAAACAGAGGGGGAACATCTGCCAAATTTTTATCATATAAATAATTCCACTACAAGGGGGTGATTTCAGTCTACCAATGTGGCATTATTGAAAGCAGAGCTGGGAAGGGATGCTCATGATCAGCTCAGGAGCCATGCTGGTGTGGGCTGGCAAATAATCTGGATATGGGGTACAAATTGTGGAGAAAGAGCTAGCAGATGGGGGAAAGTTAACACAATATATAAAAAATGGAAAGAGAAGCACTGAAGAAAATTCTTGAAGAGATCAGGTGAATAATAGATGGAAGGATGAAGCCAGTACAGAAAAATAGAAAACTTCATCTGAGCCTTGACAAAAGGAGGTGAGGTTGGCTATAGATAGAGGAACATTTTTAGGTATAGGAATGGGAAATTGTGATACTTAAGACTAAGACAGTTCAGAGTTTCCAATCCCTTTGAAAAGTAGGAAGCTAACAATCAGGTGGCACTGGGCAGTCAGGATAGAAGAGCTCATGTGGGGAATAGTAGCAGAGGGTGATCAGGGGCAAGTACTAAATAAATATATGTGTATGTGTGCATGCATATATTTGATGTTCCTATCTATCTTCCCCCACTACACTGGAGTCCCCCTAGAGAAATAAAAGCAACTTACTTATCTTTGTTTCCCTGACATATATCCTAGCTCTTTTAGTTTTGTCTTAACACTACCATTTGTTGATAGGTAGGCATAGGTAGACTGGATGATCAAATAAACATGGAAAAATACGTAGGTATTTCTAAAAGGATGTACTATTTTAAATATTATTTATTTCTCAATCTCATGCAAAACCCAATAACCTGAATTTAAATATCATATTTAAGGTATCTGTTGTTGTTGCAGACAAGAGAGCATGTATTTGGGGAAAAGTC
Source organism: Pseudorca crassidens (assembly GCF_039906515.1). Classification (NCBI taxonomy): domain Eukaryota; kingdom Metazoa; phylum Chordata; class Mammalia; order Artiodactyla; family Delphinidae; genus Pseudorca; species Pseudorca crassidens. The sequence continues at coordinate 31,926,559 of NC_090312.1, forward strand.
ACCTTAGTCCCAAGATAATAATTTTAAGTAAAGGTGCTGGTTATAAAAGAGATTATATACACATAGATGACATAAATACTGGAATCCCTCCCTGCTTTTTTATAGGATATGTAGAACAAAACTTTTAGCCTAACAGTTGAATATTTTCAATGCTCTTGAGTCAGATAAACTACCTAAGCTTAGGTCTATCACTGAATATCTTTATTCACAGTTTATGTTTGCTTATTTCTGCAGTATGGATAATGCAAGTTTATCTAAAGTATCTTTGAGATTACAGTAAGATTTGCTACAAACGTTTTGCAAATATCAGTAAAGGTTGAATAAAACAGGCTTTAAGAGAAAAAGTTTGAGATTTCTAAGACTGTAGCAGGCAATATAACTTTATAGCAGTTTAAGTCTTTGCTCCCTGCTGTGTTCCTTGGTGCTTTTATATCCTTTATTAATTCATCCATTCACTGATTCTTTGGTCCATATTTAAATGACTGTCACATGAGAGGCATTGTTCTATGTGCTAGGAACATAGCAAGAAAATAAGGAAAGAGCTGCTGTCCTCGTGTGGCCTATATCATACTATAGGAAAAAAGCTACAGGAACAAAATAGTAAAGGGATATATATATATATATATATATATAATATCAAGAAATGATAAATGCTATGAAGAAAAGAAAAGCAAGGCAAGGGGCCAGTGGGTGATGGGGCCACTATTTTAGATATGGTGGTCAGGGAAGACCCATCTAAGGAGGTGATATTTGGACAAAAAATATAAAAGGGAATGATTTAATCTCCTTTCTAAAGTACTTATGTATTTTTACGAATTTTTTTAAAGTTGTATCAAAAATAGAAGTAGGGGATTCAGCAGCTCAGGTAAAACTATAGTATTACACTTACCTTTGCTTTCTTAAATAGAATAAAACAAAGAAAATTTATTGGTGACTTGGGTGGCAGATCATTATTATGATCCATCTAAATCAGAAGCTTTTCTTTCCTTTCCCCCACTGACAGCTGCTCCAATCACAACCTATCTGTTGACTGCTGCTAATCGCTATGGTATGAAAATTCAGAGCTATGGTTAAAAGGACTCAGTGAAAACAGTTAAAATATTCTGACTGATGGTTTTAAGGCTTGCCTACAGAAGAGGTTTTGCTTGTAGACTTACAAAAGTTCCTTCATTAGCTCTGAGAATTGTCTTACAAACCGACTCTGAGAAAAGGAACATATAAACACAAAAGGTGATTTACATATGAGATCACAAAAGCTAATATTTATTAAGTGCTTACTCTATTTCAGACGTTGTTCTAAGCACTTTATCTCAATTCCTCCTTCAAAAGCTAAGCACGCTCTCTCAGTTTTTCTGTCTATAAAATGGGGAGAAAAGTAGTACCTTCTTCAGAATTTTACTGATGAATTTATGATTCCCTACATATTACATTTAGCAGAGAAAGAATTATTTTTTTTTTATCAGAAGGAAGATAGAATAACATATAAAGACTCTGAGACAGAAATGAACTTATTGTGCTCGAGGCAGAGGAAAAGGCCAGTATGGCTTATTCAGTACGTATATCTAAATAGCAGTATGTGCTATTTGCCAGAATATTATTGGTTATCTGTTGTATCTGTTTTATCCTTTGTTAAAGTTAAAGTCAATGCCTACAGCTGAACACATGCAATGAGGGGGGAACTCCCAAATAGCAAGATTTCAAATAAATTTCCTGACATGGAAACAGAAAACGTACCTCTGTTCTTACAGAGAAACATGAAATCCAAAATATGAATCTCCCTTTAAGAAGAGAAACAGCTTTAACTAATAGAAAACCGATAAAAGCAATCACTTTTGTTTATTTCTATGCTGTGTGTAAATTCCTTCTTTTGAGGATGAGGGTAACTTGAGAGGACAGAGAGTACTGACAGCCCTATTTGCTAAAAAGTCAGATCAAGACCGGATAGGAAGTTAAAAGAGAGAGAGCAAGAGGAAGAGAGAAAGAGACAGAGAGAAGCAGTATGATAACAGAAAGCACATACTTCCTTTCTAAATAGTCAATCTTTGAATAGATTTCAAGAAGAATAAAAAATGTTTTAGAGAACTCCAAGTTATAAAGCATGGATGGTTCAGGATATATTGACATTTCATGAATTATACTTGTAAATCATTTCAGACATAACAATTTACACTGAAAACTCTGAGATTTCCCATTGAAGAGATCAGGATTTGTTCCCCTAAAGCTATAAAAAGCCAAATTAGTTTTTGAGATAGTTATTACAACTTTATGTCTTCTTTCTGTACAATTTTAAATATTGAAATACAAATGCTTCTGAGAGTACTTAAAGCCAAACATGATGTGGAGTTTTGTTCATACTTCAACATAAGATAAAGGTGATTAACTAAATTTCCAACTGAGACTTTATACTTCCACTCCCTTCCTTGCAGGAATATTTTATTTTGTCCCTTGCAACTTGATGGAAAAGGTATGATTTCAAGAACATTTATGCTCGTTGAGGATTTCTGTGTCTATGTTCATCACTGATATTGGCCTGTGGTAGAATATTACTCAGCCATAAAAAGGAATGAAATTGGGTCATTTGTAAAGATGTGGATGGACCTAGAGACTGTCATACAGAGTGAAGTAAGTTGGAAAGATAAAAACAAATATATTAACACATATATGTGGACTCTGAAAAAGCTGGTATAGACAATCATACTTACAAAGCAGAAATAGAGACACAGGCGTAGAGATAGATAGATAAATAGATATGGTATCCATATCCAACATATGGATACCAAGGGGGAAAGGGGTGGGTGGGATGAATTGGGAGATTGGGATTGACATTTATATACTATTGATACTATGTATAAAATAGATAGTTAATGAGAACCTACTGTACAGCACAGGGAACTCCACTCAGTGCTCTGTGGTGACCTAAATGAGAAGGAAATCCAAAAAAGAGGGGATATATGTATACATATAGTTGATTCACTTTGCTGTACAATCACACAACATTGTGAAGCAACTATACTCCAATAAAAATTTTTTTTAACAAAAGAACATTTATGTTTGGAACTTTGAAACACTTAGGAACTTGTATCGGTCTCTATCTGTAAAACAAGGAAGTTGAACTACATCACCTGCCTGAAATATTTCATAAAATGTCAAGCACTATTCCAATAATCTTTATTATTTATTACCATTGTTACCTAAGTTAACACGCTTTAAGATTCTAGAATTGTGCTATAATGCTCTTTGGAAAAATTAATAAATTTTAAATCCCCAAATATGAAATTGTATTCGATATAATATTAACATTAAATGTATTTTGTTGTATTCTAGTTATTAGGTATATAACAATCTGTTTATCAGATATTTAATTATTTAAAATGCCTTGGTCACAAGTCACACTTTAATAATAACCTGGTTTACTCTGTATCTCTTTTTCTGTCTTTCTCTGTTTCTGTCTCTCTGTTTCTGTCTCTCTCTTTCCACACACACATATAAATATATTCCTTCCCTATTTTTAGAAAAATTAGTAAATCAAGTCTTTAATATTCTACTAGGTATGTCCTATGTTTCAGTGACAGTCTATATTTAGAAAATTCTCTGATTTTTATGATAAACTGATTTCCACAAATGTTGGCATATGTAGCTGAAATACACATTAAATAATTGAGAAAGAAATTTTAATTTTTCTTCATTTACTTTTATTCCCTCTGTATTTCTCAGTTTATGCTACTGTCACATTTTACATAAGATCTTACTTTCAGTTTTCTTATTTTAGTCAATAAGCCGATAGCATGTGCAGAATACATCTAGACTATAAAATTATTTTCTTATAGTAATAATTTCTTCCAAACTGTTTTTATTCATTAAATATGCTATCTGATAGAGGTATTTTGGACTTAAAAAATCATAACTAAAATCTCATCAGGAAACAACAAGAATATTCATGAATTATCTTTGTACTTCTATGTTAATTACAAAACTAAATATTTTAAGCCATGCTTTATAACTCAGAGATATTTCCCAATTAGAAAACTGACTAAGCATAGCTTCTTGATGTTAAATTTAAACACATTTGTAAAATACAAATACAGTTTTATTCATGAAGGCTTTATAATATCTTATCATCGTGTTATAGACATTTGCCTAACAACATGTGAATTAAGCTCTTTGCCGAAATGACTCTTGCTGGCATAAGCCACTGGTTTATGTCAACACTCCCAGGTCATTACGGAGTCATTCTGGTCCAATGTTTATGCTGAAGTAATAGGAAGTTTTTTCAACCTGTCACAGTGACCCAAATCCTCCAATTTGGTTTTCATCCCCTAAGAACAGCTGTAGAAGAGTTCAACAAGAATAAAATACTTTCAGAAGAGGAAGGTGAAGTCGATGTAGTGGGCCTTGCCAGCGTCCCTCCCCACATCCAGTTAGTAATGACACCTGGTGGTGGGGACGGGAATGCAAAAACCTGGGCTCTAACTTAGTTAAAGCTGGTGGATGCAATTTCAATGCATCAGTTTGAATTCAGGCACAAGTTTACATGTGAAATGTGAAAGTGAGGTAGCAATATATTACAAAGGGATCAGTGGGTTAGTTATGCCTGGGAAACCCAATCCCTTAATGACTAGAGCCAGGTCCCTTGCTCCCCTAGGGAGCGACTCACAGGCCATCATTCAGGGCAGCCTGAAGAAACACACCCAGCCTCTGACTCTGCCACTGGAGCTGCTGAATGCTCGCCTCTCAATTGCTATTCTTCCCAACAGCACACAGTGAAAACCTCAGTGTCCTTGGAAATCCAAGGGATACACGTCAGATAATGCCTGCTCCTTTTCTACACTGTCAGTCTGCACTTTGCCCCACCTGCATAAACTGTGATCCTTTAATCTGCTTTTTGACTAGCCTTCCTCGCCTCTCCCTTCTTGCCAGTGGGTCTAAGGAAAATGAGATTGGTATTCAAGTCAACTTTTCTATTCATATCTTGTCAGTCTGCATTATCTGGGTAAAAACTCACTCTTTCAGAGAAAAATCAAAGCCCCTGAACCTGGTTCTAATTCTTGACCCAGAGAATTAGTGTTTAATCATATTAGGACCTAAATAATCCAGGAATCATTTAGCTCAAGTTACTTGCTCTGATTTTACTTCAGTGAATAGAGTACTATAGTGACTATAGCCAACTGGGTATGATGGGCTGAGAGAGGGAGAAGAGACGTTGAAGGTCCAAATTGTCATGTCCTCTCATGGAAAAAAGTATAAGCAACATGCAGCCTTTAATTATGGATGGCAAAGAAGGCAGTCTGAGGACAACAGTAGACATTCGTTCAAATATTTTTCAGCATTTACTGCAGACCACTGTTCAGTTTGGGACATCCAGAAATCAAAGAAAGACCTGCTCTCAAGGAGCTCAAGGTGCAGGGTGGGTGACAGAGATGAAAATGAGCAATTAAAATAACACACAATTGTATGCCTGGGGATTAGAAGAGGAAAGTGGCGGATATAAAGCCATGGATCAGGGCAAGGGAAGGCAGAACTGGGTGAGCTTCCTAAAGAAGTTCATGCCAGAGTTTTTAAAAACTGCCAACTGAGGCACTTTGAGTGAGGGAGGAAACATACGCCAAGGCCACAGAGAGACCATGGCATGCTGACATGGTTAGGAATAGGAATGGCTAAGGCGTAAAGGGTGTGTGTGTGTCTGTGTGTGGGTGTGTGTATGTATTTGGGGTAGGACATGAGATGAAACAGGAAAGGTAGGTCTGATGTTTCAAAAAAGATGTTAGGCAGGGCTCCCCTGGTGGCGCAGTGGTTGAGAGTCCACCTGCCGATTCAGTGGACATGGGTTCGTGCCCCGGTCCAGGAAAATCCCACATGCCGCGGAGCAGCTGGGCCCGTGAACCATGGCCGCTGAGCCTGCGCGTCCGGAGCCTGTGCTCCGCAACGGGAGAGGCCACAGCAGTGAGAGGCCCGAGTACCGCAAAACAAACAAACAAACAAACAAAAAAAGATGTTAGGCAACCTTTTTTAGATGTAACACCTAAAACACAAGCAATCAAAACAAAAATAAATTGGAATTTTTCAAAATTGAAAAACGTTTGCATGTCAACTGACACTATAAAGAAAGTGAAAAGACAATCCACAGAGTGGGAGGAAATATTTGCCAAGTATATCTGTCAAGACTTTAGCATTCACAAAAGAAAACGAACCCAGTGAAAATGTGGGCAATTACCACATTTAAATATTGGCTAGGATGTTTAGAAAGTGGAGCTCTCGTATCTTGCTGATGAGAATGTAAAAGTGTGGAAAACAGTTTGACAGTTACTCCAAAATTTAAATGTGGTGTTACTATACGAGCCAGCAATTCCACTCCTAGGTATTTATACAAGTGTTGAAAGCATGTATTCACACAAAAACATACATAACTGTGCATAGAACTGTTTTCATAATAGTCAAAAGTGTAAGTAAGTTAAATGTCCATCAACTGATAAGTGGGTAAACAAAATGTAGGATACCCATACAACCATACAATGGAACACTATTCAGCCATAAAAAGGAAGGAAGTACTGATACATGCTACAACACAGATGGACCTTGAAAACGTTAGGCTGAGTAAAAGAATAAAGACAGAAAAGGTCACATATTGTACAATTCAATTGATAGGAAATGTCCAGAATAGGCAAATCCACAGAGACAGGAAGTAGGTTATGGTTACCAAGGGCCAAGAGAGGGAGGAGAAGAAAGTGACTGCCAAGAGGTATGGAATTTCTTTCGGGAATGATGGAAATGTTCTGGAATTAGCAGTGATGGTTGCATAGTTTTTTGAATATATTAAAAAAAACACTGAATTGTTCACTTTAAAAGGGTGAATTTTATGGCATGCGTATTTCATTTTGATTAAAAAAAAATTTAATGTGTTGCCAAAGGAAATGCAAACTCTACAGACATAACATAGTAGGCCTGAGTCTCAATTATAAGGTACAAGTCTCCAAAACCCAATTTTATCTTTCTTAGTTTTTCCCATGATCAGCCTTTGTACTATAAATGCATTCCTTCCGACCAACAAGTTATGTAGGAATCAGTAAAAATCTAATTCGTTATAAGTATTGTAAATTTTTTCTTTTTTATAAGAAGACTGAGTAATATCCAGAAAACAAGATATACATTAATTCCAATACACTGCAGAATGGGAAAGAGCACAGAAACTCTGATGTTGCACGTAGAAAGTGTTAAATATCGAGTAGACATGAATTAAAGACCCAGGAGGTGACTTCGAGTAGTGCTACTCCCCAGTATGATTCATGGATCTCTGCAGTTGATGAAATGTTAGTTACCAGTCTGCAGTGAGACAGGAGGTTGTACCAGAATGTAAAACATTAATTCATTATGATAAGCATGGCAAGTTTCTTAAATATACATGGCAAGATCTTAAGTGTCAGCTTTTCTTCAATAATATTTATAAAAGTGGAGATCCAACTGGAAGAAGATCCAACTAGATGAAGAAATACAGCAAAAACAGATTCTTAAAACAGTATATGCACAGCTCAAATTTTGAAGCTGTTAATTTATCGTGTTAGCCCACATTTTCCCTTGATACCCTCCCATAGTTGCTTCCCAATTCCTCAACACATGACTTGGTTTTATAAATTCCCAAATCCAAAAAATGTTATCACTTATTTTATTGAAAAAAAGAAAAACTAATGTGTGGGGAGTTGGGTGGAAGGAGAGTAGATGTACATACACACATACACACACACATACACACACACACACCCTATCCTCAGAGATAAATGTAACAAATGGTGCCAAAAGCATACCATTAAAGATATTTATGTAGTGTTTCCCATCACAAATTACAAAGAATAAAAAATCTGTCAAAATGGGATTTACAGAATTTCCTTCTGCAATTCTCACAAATAACTTCCAAGCCATCGCTTATTACATTTTATTTTTACTAAAAAGCTAATACAATATCTGTTTAAAGTAATTTTATAATTTATTTCTAAGACACATCTAAGACTCTGTAATTGTAATGAATTCATAAAGAAGAATGTATTTGTATAAGTGTTTCCATGACAAATTAATCTATGGTAGCAAAAATTTTAATTGTGAAAAACATTTGAAGCAATTTTTCAAATATTTCATTTCAATCAACAAATGGCAAACATCCAACCATATTTGCATAAGTTAATTTTAAAATATTTTGTTGATATTATACAATTAGAATATACTACTCTTTTTTGTCACTGGATGAAATGTTTGTTTACTTGAGGATTAAAGTTAAAGTCAACTTAAATATTTATAAAGTAGGGCAAACAATATTGGAGTAGTAGTTCATAAACAAATAACGAGTAGGTCTTGAACAAGACAGTCATTTATTGTACTTCTGTGATTCTGGGCAACTCACCAACACTGAATCACTGCAATATGCAAATAGAGCAACTCCAAAGTCTAAGAAATGTTTACAATGAACCTTAGCTCCTCTCAGCACTTCATACTTTTCCCTTCTTAACTACATTTTTTAAACTAGCTGGTCACCCCTTAACAAAACTAGCTTCTGGAGATCAGAGAAGAATTATTTTTTCTGAGTCCTTAGAAAAAGTTGCTGAGAAAAAGCTACACGTTTTTGTAGTAGAAATGTTCCTAATGTATTTTACTGTGGTCCAATCACTTTGGTTGAATGCTTCAAAACTGATCCAAATTAAAGTGCCACTAGCTCTTCACACCTTGATGACACAGCTGGACGAACTCAACAGCAGTGACCTGCACTTATATTGAATCACGCTGGTTCTCTCCCATGCAGGAAAGATGGGGTCTTGAGAGAACGAGCCATAATCAAGGAGTAATTCTTAAAACCCAGCAGTCTTAACCCTATGCATCAGGAAAACAAAACACGCCCGGAGAAACTTCTGCCTGTGCGACGATTTTCTTCTTTTCTCTTTTAATTCCATGAATGAGCATATTTTCCTTTTTCAAAATATCTAATGTTAAATCGAGCTTCTGTCTGTTGTAATAGATGGTCTGGTCAGAGACGACTGAAAAGCGTTGTGAAAAAAATTCACTAACTTAGCCCAAAGAACCTATTCCTCAACACTTGGATACCCAGGACCCTAGCGTGAAGTAGTTTTTTCCAGTGAGGCTTCCACATTACCCCACTATAACGCCAAACTAAAAGCAAATACTTGAAGAAGCCAATTTTATTTTGAGGAATGAACAGCTGTTCTCATTCAACATTATTTCTTACAAGTCTTCAACAAGGTGCCTGGCATTGTGTTAAGAACAGTAAAGACAAGTAATATATAATTACTGAGCTTAAACCATTCAATCTAGTGGGGCAAACAGAGGAAGCAGAATGTATAAAGGCCAAGAAATATAAAACAGAATGGCAATTCAAGAACCAAGAAGCTCGTGGCTAAATCACAGGGCAGATGTAGGGGAATGGCCATGGATGGGGCTAAGAAGAGAGAGAGAATTCACAGTGTAGCCAATATTTATTAAGAACTAACTATATGCCAACAGTGCACAAGGGTTCCCTTTTCCCCATATCCTTGCCAACATTTGTTACTTCTTGTCTTTTTTGATAATAGCTTGGTGAAGACACATAGAACACAATATGGAGGTTCTTCAAAGAATTAAAAATAGACTTACCAAATGATCCAGCAATTCCACTACTGGGTATCTATCTGAAGAAAGGGAAAACACTAACTCAAAAAGATATATGCACCCCTATGTTCACTGCAGCATTATTTACAATAGCCAAGATATGGAAACAACCTGCCTATCAATGGATGAATGTATAAAGAAGATGTGGAATACACACAATGGAATACTACTCTGTCACAAAAAAGAATGAAATCTTGGCATTTTGGACTACAGGGGTGGAATTTGAGGGTATCATGCTAAGTGAAATAAATCAGAGAAAGACAAATACTGCATGATTTCACTTATAAGTAGAATCTAAAAAACAAAACAAAACAAACAAAATAAAACAAAACCCAAACTCATAGATACAGAGAACAGACTGGTGGATGCCAGAAGGGAGGGGAATGGTGGGGGGGTGGAATGGATGCAGAGGATTAAGAGGTACACACTCCCAGCTATAAAATAAGTAAGTCATGGGAATATAAACTACAGCATGGGGAATATAGTCAATAACATTGTATTAACTTTGTATGGTGACAGATGGTATCTAGACTTATTGTGGTGATTATCTCACAACATATATTGTACAAATGTCAAACCACTATGTTGTACACCTGAAACTAATATAATATTGTATGTCAATTGCACCTCAATAAAAAATTAACTATATGTCAGCTGCTGTGGTAAATACGTTACATACTTTTTTCTCATTTAGTCCTTACAAAACAAGTCTGTAAAGCAGATCTCATTTTGATCACCCCATTATAGATGAGGAGGCTTAGATATAAAGAAGGTACGTAAACTGATACCTGCGCTACCCAGCTAATAAGCAGGAGAACTGGGATTTGATTGCAGCTCCCAGATTCCAGATTCTATGCCTAATATAAAGGGTCTTGTGTAGAAAAACAAGTTTCGCTTTTTCCTTGTAGATGAAAAGGTGTCACGGATGAGTCTTACAAAGATAAGTAGCACAATTAGTTTGACTCCAGAGAATGGTGACCCTGACCCCAAAGTTGAGCATGAACTACAGGGGACAGACCATGGAGCAGGCAGGTACCCAGGGGGCCAAAGTGGTAATCCAGGCTGGAGATGACGAAGTTATGAATTTTGGCAGCAGAAATGAAAAGAAGCAACGGCTCTACTGGAGCACTGATTCAATTAGATATATTTAAATTTCTAAATAATGACTCTGAAATGAGAACTATGCTCTTGATAATCCCGAGTCATTCAATGTCCTGGTCTGAAAGGGTGACAGGTGGTTAGGAATCCTGTTACGGTACTATTCCTGCTCAGAGCTTTTCTTTTCTCCTATTACTTTCTTCCTTTTTTATCTTTTATTCTTGGCTCTGAAACAAAATTGTCACGCTTTGGATATGTGAATCTCAGAAAGCAGGCTGACCAACACTGAACTGTAACGTCTCCCCTACAATCAGAGGCCGGCATGGTTGTGCTTACGTTTCACTACGCGGCCTTTCAGACACATCCAAGAGAACAGTTGTGCCTCCTTTGCTTATTACATTTATTTTTAATTTTTAATGTGGGATTTTTTTAATCCAAAAGAGGATTTCACTAGATCAGAGCAAAAACAAGCAAATAATAAACATGTCATCATAACCTTACCCCTTATTATGATGAAACAAATGAGGCTACTCTACAAACATCAGTGCTCCTTCTACCTCCCAAATTCAAAAGGGCCCCAAACTACTCATATCAGGATGCTATCTTATGATTCACATCTTGCACTTTGACCCCTTAGCACTCTAACACTTTAAAGAATGCTACCTGATAGAACACAAACACAATACACACTTTACTACAATGTAGTTTGCTTATATTTCTCTAGGAGCTCTGTATACCCAGGATAGTTAACGGTGGAGACAGTGATTTAAATGGAGGGAAAAAACATGCTCCTACATTTTCAGAGTCTTTGTATCTGAGCTGTTTATGGTTTCCAGAGATTTAGAAGATCGCTTTGAAGAAGTTCTAAAATTTAAGTAACTAACCTAAAGAAGTGTTGTTAGTAGAGAGACCCTTGGCCTAACACTCGGCATCAAAAAGACCTGAATTGGACATGGGAGTTTGTTATCGCTGCTTGACTTGCTTCTCCTGTGTGAGAACCTCCCGTCCCTTAACCAGGCCATTTCACCTTCCCCACCTCAGTAAGGCACTCAACTCATATTAATCAGAGCTTCTCATCCCTCCCTCAGGATGAAAATTTATCCAGGGGTATGCACATGGTGAGAATGGCCAAATGTAACCCTTCTGAAGAAATTATAAACATTAGGGGGAAGAGAATCATGGTCTTTTCTTTGGAAATGTTAACTATGAGGCCTGGGACTGGCAGCTGACCATCTTTGTTGCCACCTGTTACTCAAAACTCATGCCAAAATAAGAAGTTAGTAAAGGTAAGAGAGACACACATACGTCTAGAATCCTAGGCTATCACACGAAGCCCTGGATGTACTGTTTGAATCAACCCTACATCCTTTGTCCTTCCATTCCTTTTTCAATTAACCTAATTTGAATTGAATTTCTGCCACTCGCAGCTGAAAGAGTCCTGATTCCCAAAGCAAGAACAGCAATAAATTTTCTCTTTGAACACACAAAATAATAGAATATTGGTTAAAAACAGCTACATTATATAATGAAATAAACTCAACTTTGCTTATCAGGAGATTAACTTAAGAACTAACTGGTTCTCAAGGAATTATGAGCTGGTACTTATAATTCCTTTGGCACTGAGTAACCAACTTCAGAGAACCTTGAGGGACAAAACCAAAGAGGATTCTTTTTAGAAGAACCATTTATAAAGAAAGCCAATGACAAAGACTAAAAGAGACTTTCTCAAAAGTATAAAAACAGTAGGAATCTGTAGATTTCAACAACATTTAAAACAATGTGGGGAGCTGCATTTAGCAGGGCACATTTTCAACTGAGCACAGTGGAAAACACGGGTGAGTATATTTCATGAATTATGCATTATATCAGAACCTCACTTGGTAAGCATTCTGACCTCTGCTATTTCTGTGCTGGTGTCTGTTGTACTCCCAATTAATCAGGAAAGAAATTAGCATGGTAGATAAAAGATAATGCTAGAATTAAAGACAGGAAGTTGAAAACCCTTATAGTGATTTAACATTCAAAAGCATGAAATTAGTTTTGAAATTAAAATGAAATCAAAGAGCAGGAGCAAGAAGTAACCTCTTTCTGGTTCAAGCTATAATTTTTAAGAGGAAATAAAATTGCTCTCTATATTTTTATTCTCCACAAGTAGTTCGAATGTGAATGAACTAAATATATCATAAAAATATAGAGAACAGTGAGTCGATCAATGTAGGCCTGCAATGAAACTGAATATAGCACATTAAAAAATAATCTGGTGGTTAGATATAGGAGAAAACTTTTATAAAGGACACTTCATTGTTGAAATTACTATAGGCAAATATTTTCATCATAAATGGGAAACTGAAATGATTATATGGGTATGTGTATGAATGTTCCTAAAAGTTAAAATAATGTAATGATTTCTATGGTAAAGTATTATATATTAATTATAAATTTCTTTTATAAAATAGTCACTATTTTATAAAATAGAAAGTTCCAAGCAGAGAAATAATTAAAATGGCACTATCTCCTAAAAATCCTATAAACCTCTCACGATGTCCCTCATTCTGGCCCACCACCTTCCTGACTTGATTCCCTACTGCTTTCCTCTTCTCACTCTGCTCCAGCCCCACTGGCTTTCCTAATGCTCCAGGCCTGTTCCAACCTTGCATGAGCTGTTCCATATGCCTTGAATGCTCTTTGGCCTGATATTCACATGGCTCACTCGTCCTTCAAGACTTTGTTCAATTTTCTCAAGAAGGTCTACCTTGACCACTCTATTTTAAATTGCCCTAAAATACCTGCCAGCTCCCCTTACCCCGCTCTACTTCATTTTCTCTTTCCTTTTACCACCTTTTGGCAAACTATACACTTTAATTTTTACTATGTTTTTGTCTAGACTCTATCTGGGCTACTCATTCCAGAAAAATGACTCCCGGCTTTGCTACTGGGTTAAACTGTTAGTGAAAGGGTGATGTCTTTTCCCTAGGAAGTACCCCAGTTCCTCATCTAAATGCACTTCACAATAGTGGTTGTCATTTTCCTTCCAACACACTAGAAGGACATTCTTCTATTAGTGAGACTGGTTCACCTTGGGAATGCTGCTTGGAAAGGTGAGAGATGGAGGGAGACATGTGGATAAACTGAACTCCTGACAGAGGATGTCGACAAAGATGGCACATTCTCACCAAATATTATACTTATCAGCAGTTATAGTCAAAATTCCTCTAAACCTGTTATAATTCCAAAGATGCCAAAACAACTGACTTACCACAGTTGGTATCCCAAGCTCTAAAAAGTCAATGGCATTGATGATGACCACTGGCTGTGCACACATCTCCTCTCTACTTTTATTTTATAAGCAACACAAAGGAATTGTGACAGATGACATCATCTAAACTTATTCTTCTACAGACCCTCATATACAAATGCTTTCACCTTTAAAGAAAATTTTATGTTGTAGCAAACAATAAAAAACGGTATTTTTACAGAGCAATTAAAATCAAAATAGTCTGTGTATATTTCCATAGAAATGTAAATGTAAAATACATTTTGAGGTTTTTTCTGTATGGACAACTTCATAAAACATTCAGATCCAAGTGAAAAATATAAATCAAGAAAAATAAATGTGATTGGCAAATTTCAGGGTGATTCAAGAGTTGATGTGTATTAATAACAAGAGTGATAACAGACCAGCACATATGCAGTGGGTGCTGTCATGTATTAGCTCATACAATCTTCACAGCAACCCTATGTCATAGACACTATTATTGTACCCATTGTACAGTTGAGAAAACTAAGGAATAGATAAGTGCAGTTATTTGAAAAAAGTAAATGCCAGAGCTGGACGTCAAAACCAGGAAATCTGATCCTAGCTCTAGGGCTCTTAACCATTGCACCATTATACCATACTGTCTCCTACAGGCAGTAGGTCTTTTGTAAGAAAAATATGCAGATAGGGAGTTCCCTGGTGGTCTAGTGGTTCGGATTCAGTGCTTTCACTGCTGTGGCCCAGGTTCAATCCCTGGTCAGGGATCCACCAAGCTGCACACGTGGCCAAAAAAAAAAGAAAAATATGCAAATAAACAAAGGAAAACACAGGCAGATTACTTCTGAAGGGAAAATGTGTAGATTCAGAGAGAATATTAATGAAGCAAAGATACTAATCTTTCTTTACATTATTAGCAGATATGTTACATAACAATACAGTAAGTCCCCTACATATGAACGAGTTCCGTCCCGAGAGCAAATGCGGGAGTCCAGTTTGTTCCTAAGTCCAACAAAGTTAGCCTAGGTACCCAAATAACACAACTGGCTATACAGTACTGTACTGTAACAGGTTTATAATACTTTTCACACAGATAATACATAAAAAACAAACACTAAAAATATAGAAAGCATTTCTAATCTTACAGTACAGTACCTTGAAAAGTACAGTAGTACAACAGCTGGCATACAGGGGCTGGCATCGAGTGAACAGGCAAGAAGACTTACTGACTGGAGGAGAGAGAGGAGGTGGGAAATGGTAGAGCTGAAGGATCCTCAGCAATAGGAGATGGAGGGCAAGCTGCAATTTCATTCACGCCTGACGCTGATGGCACAGGTTCTGGTTCCTTTCTGGATTCAATTCTATCTACCCTCTTGAAAAAACGATCCAGTGATGTCTGGGTAGTACTCTACCAGCTACATCACCGCTGCTTTTACCCTCGCTTCCAGACGTCCTGGGCTTGAAATAAAGATACTGTACTTACTGTACTCTATATAGTACTGTAAAGTACACAAAAGCACAACCACTTGTAGAGGGTGTGTGCAGGTGACAATGTACGCCAGACATACGAACTAACTTACGTGACTGGACATACGAACGCATGTTCACATCTTTGAAAGTTCGCAACTTGAAGGTTCGTATGTAGGGGACTTACTGTACATTAACAGTCAACCAAACAATATTATGACAATGCATTGCTCTATTGGGGGGGGGAATTTCTATGAAATAAAAAAAATTAATTCTTTCCAAGGTTTCCTTCCTCTTTTGTCTTTTATTACTTTTATTCTTTTCCTAAAGGTCTGTTATTCACTTAGAGATGATAAATGCGTTTTTGTTTTTACCTAGAAAATTTCCTTTTTATTTCAGGGGGCCATTCTGCTAGCAGGAATTATGGAAAAAATACAAGATTTGAAGTTAAAGGATGTGGATTATATTTCTAATTCTTTTACCTTGTATTGTGTGCGTTTTATCCAAACACAATACATACTGTCTTATGGCTTCTTTTGCACTACATCAGCAGAGATGAGTAAATGTGACAGAGCCCTTATGGCCCAAAATGCCTAAAACATTTACCATCTGGTCCTTTACAGAAAAAGTTTACCCGCTAATGAAGATAGCCCACAGGTAAAACACTCAGAGCGTCTGGCCCATGGGGATCATCACTCAGTACATGTGAGCTCAGCATGGGGGGCAGAGGGTGGCTGATGTCAGCGGAGGGCACCAGGTGCTCTGAAAACAGAAAGGAATCATCGCTGCACCCAAGGACAAACCCAGGATGCGGCACCTGTATCAGCAGGGATTTCTAACGCTTTTTTTCTCTTGTTCGGTACAACACCTTCTTTCAAATAAAATATTACATTGAAACTCAATACACAAAATGAATAAAAACGATGCCATTCTCGCTGGGAATGGGGATGGCCAAGCTAGGATTCAGGCATACCGGCTCACAGCCTTTGGCCCTTTCCTTCTATCACATACTGTTCCTTCATAAAATAAAGTTTTGTTATTGCTCAATTTTTATTTGCATAGTAAAGATAAATCAAGTTGTATACAGAGGTACTCTAACAAATTTGTTTTCCAAGTAATAATCTAGGGCCTTCTCAACAAAATGTGAACCTCTAAACATCAAGCACGAGAGATATTTGGTAGCTCCCAATTAGAGAGCTGGTTATTTCACAATGGTAGCGTAAATCATCATTCTAGAATATAACCCTTGTCACGGAAGCTGAAGGCAACTTCTAACCTCATTTCAAACAAACTCTGGGGTAGAATCTGCGGTCTGCCTTTGGTTGAGGGGAAAGCCTGCGTGTGAAGGAGAGGCTGCACTCTCATTTCCTCTTCTACCTCATCGCTCTTACTTCTCACTGCTCACCTAACATCCTTTCAACGCAGTCTTGATGCCATTTAGAAGTGGGAAAAGGTTCTGCTTTGTACTGAGTAACATCTAGGTTTGCTCGGTTAATCTGTACCTTTCCCAAGGCCGCCACCCCACAACCTCAGCATTCACCTCCAACTTCTGCTTCTCACCTGCTCCTGCTACAAACACTATTGTTGGTCACAGGCCCACTGCCAGAGGACCCTCCTCACTATAAACACTTCATTTCATTAACTGAGGGAGAAAAAAAAATATGCTAAAAAATAACAATCGAACTATCAGATCTATTATATTTTCTTTTTGAAACATGAATTATCAATTCAAAACATTTAATATGGGAAAGATGTATTTAAATCCACTGGTCCTTCTCTCAACAGATAAAATTGTTCACAAAGCTCTGTTTTTGTAAACTGTGATTCCAAAGGCCATTTTACCTAAAAATGATTATTTTCAACACATAATCTGAAGAGGTAAAATGAATCCTAGACTTGAAGAAATTTCATTCCTGTCACGTGAAGTACTATAGACTTGTGTTACTAAATCTTATGCATTATTAATCAATACTTCCAGTTGTCAAAAGCCATAAGCAAGTAAAAACAGTTGTCAAGGATGACAGGAGAGGAGAGAGAAAGAAAAAAGAAAGAGAGAGAGACAGAAAGAATGAGAGTTACAAACACAGTGATTTCATAATTATCACCAAGAAAGTACCTGTGGAAAGAAGTAGATGCTCAGTAAATTCTCAGCTGATAAAATATTATCTATTTTGCCCTAAATCCTAAATGAAAGGGCATATCCAATTAGCATCATTGTAGCACAAGGCAGCAGAATCACGGGATAGGCTAAAATGTTAGTTTTCATAACCATTCCCACTTCTCCCCTTCTGAGGAGGATTTCTGCTATCTTGTCGTTGTGGGCTAATCAGAGGTAAAGGGTACAAACAAATATTTTCAGAAATCTAAGTCTATGACAAGGAGATCCTGAAGGCAGACGTGGGCAAGGAGAGAAGACAACATCTGTGGGGAGAGTAGGGCAAAGAAGTGAGGAACAGGGAAGAGAAGAGTCCCAGAAAATGAGGAGGAGAGATTTGAGCACCTACGTACAGTCTCAGAGAGAGGATTTTATGTGATGTGCGATATGACTGCGTCATTACATTTCAATAATAGTCACTATCGCTCCAAGCCCTGCAGCCTGAGAGACAATTTCCTGACAAAGAGGAACTTCGCTCAGCTTCTCAACCTCACTCCAGACCACAAGAGGTCGCCACTCAAACTGCCTCAAACTTGGAAATAGAGAAAAGCACCTTAACCAGGCACAGGGATCCCCTGCAAAACTTCAACGACTGGGACATGAAACACTGCAGATGAGCAACTATTCCTTATCAAGAGTTTGGTTGGGGTTTCCCTGGTGGCGCAGTGGTTGAGAATCTGCCTGCTAATGCAGGGGACACAGGTGTGAGCCCTGGTCTGGGAGGATCCCACATGCCGCGGAGCAACTAAGACCGTGAGCCACAACTACTGAGCTTGCGCGTCTGGAGCCTGTGCTCCACAACGAGAGGCGCCGCGATGAAGAGTGGCCCCCACTTGCCACAACTAGAGAAAGCCCTCACACAGAAATGCAGACCCAACACAGCAAAAATAATTAAAAAAAAAAAAAAAAAAAGAGTTTGGCTGATTTTTAAATTGGGCTAACCAGCCAATCCACAGAAGTGCCCAGAGTATAAAAATAAAGGATTCACCCTGATTCCCCCTGCCCAAGGCTACTGAGGAATCCATTTATCTTCGGGGAGTTAGTCTCTCAAATATGCCCCCAGCATGTTGCTTAAGGGGAAATGGCTGCAGCTGCTGCTTAATGCATTTTTTTGGTCAGGAAAATAAGTTTCCTCATTGAAAGGGTAAATGGAAGAAGAAAAGGCTCTGCAAACTGTCATATTTCACAAGCAAAAGGCCTTTTAAAATTCCCTGGGAGTTTGATTTTCTCTTATAGACCAAAAGAGCTTTAACTGCCCTACTTCAGGATGGGCAAGACAGGCCCTGCTTCTACAGTCCAGACCTAGACAAAAAGTTTAATTCTCTGAAAGGCCACTCCTCTATTAAATAGCTTTTCTTCTGGACATAAAGTTGGCCAATCACCAGTCTGAAAATGTGCTGCCTTTAGTGGAATGTGGTTTTCTTTAGTCAAGAGAAAGTCACTTTTCAGCTTGTCCTTCTAGCTCCTTGGCAAAGGAGTAGTTAGCCTGCTTCTTTATCTTTTTCTCTGGCTCCACTTCAATGCCATCAGCTATACAGAAGGCTTTTGGATAGACACCAACCTTAAATTATTTCTTCTGGAAGATCTCAGGGAAACAAGAGCCTGTAAAGTAATAAGTTTCAAGAAAATTTTATGATATATTTTAGTTAGTTACATTAATTTTGTAAGGAATCTTTAGGAAGCCCACAGGTTGGACTTTAAGCTATGGAAAAAAGTGGGAGCGATGTAAATTACCTTGGGAATATACAGGCTACTAGAAATACCAACTATTCAAAGAATCCATCCACTTAAACATTAAGATTAATACACTCATATAAAAGAAAAAGACATTTTGGATATTTTCTCATTTATTAAATGGCTGTTGACAACTGTAAAAAGATCCGTGATCCAATTCATTTATTTACCTCTTTCACCATGCCAGGCTCTAGTGATGAAAAGATAAACAATATATTGTATCTGCTCTCCAAAAGATTAAGAAACTAGCAGAAGAGCAAGCATCCTATAATAACAGTGTAATATATGCCACACTTGTGATGTGAATCAAGAAAGAAAAGGAAGGCAGAGGAGGAAGTAAATAATCTGGCCAGGAGATGAAAGAAAGATGCAGGAAGACTTCACTTGAGGGGAAATTTGAGCTGAGCTTTGAGAGTAATCAGAATTTGCTAGGCAGTTAAGTGATGAGGGGGCATTTCAGACTGAAAGTCTATATCACATTTGAGGAAAGACAGAGAGCTCAGTGAGCATAGGAAGCAAGGGGAAAGGGTAGGAGAAGTGGCTCACAAGCTAGGTTTCTGTAAGGCCTTGAATACCATACAAAAATTTAAAACTTTCTTTGAGGCTCCGAGGAGATGTTCAAGATTTCTAAGCAAGGAAAAACCCACAAACAAAACTACTGGCCAGAAAGATTACCACTGAGACAAATGATAATTGAAATGAACATTATACAACATAGTGTTTAAAACATATTTTCTTACACCTAGATTTTAGTTAATCAGTTCTAGGGTGGGAACAGAGAAGAAATCCTAACCAATTACTTCATATTTTCCATTTTCTGAGTGTGTTTACGCTGACAACAAAACAATACTTTTTTTTTAATTTTTGAATTTTATTTATTTTTTTATACAGCAGGCTCTCATTAGTCATCAATTTCATACACATCAGTGTATACATGTCAATCCCAATCACCCAATTCATCACACCACCATCCCCACCCCGCCACGGCTTTTCCCCCTTGGTGTCCATACGTTGGTTCTCTACATCTGTGTCTCAACTTCTGCCCTGCAAACCGGTCCATCTGTACCATTTTTCTAGGTTCCACATATATGCGTTAATATACGATATTTGTTTTTCTCTTTCTGACTTACATCACTCTGTATGACAGTCTCTAGATCCATCCACGTCTCAACAAATGACTCAATTTCATTCCTTTTTATGGCTGAGTGATACTCCATTGCATATATGTACCACATCTTCTTTATCCATTTGTCTGTCGATGGGCATTTAGGTTGCTTCCATGACCTGGCTATTGTAAACAGTGCTGCAATGAACATTGGGGTGCATGTGTCCTTTTGAATTATGGTTTTCTCTGGGTATATGCCCAGTAGTGGGATTGCTGGGTCACATGGTAATTCTATTTTTACTTTTTTAAGGAACCTCCATACTGTTCTCCATAGTGACTGTATCAATTTACATTCCCACCAGCAGTGCAAGAGGGTTCCCTTTTCTCCACACCCTCTCCAGCATTTGTTGTTTGTAGATTTTCTGATGATGCCCATTCTAACAGGTGTGAGGTGATACCTCATGTAGTTCTGACTTGCATTTCTCTAATAATTAATGATGTTGAGCAGCTTTTCATGTGCCTCTTGGCCATCTGTATGTTGTCTTTGGAGAAATGTCTATTTAGGTCTTCTGCCCATTTTTGGATTGGATTGTTTCTTTAATATTGAGCTGCATGAGCTGTTTATATATTTTGGATATTAATCCTTTGTCCGTTGATTTGTTTGCAAATATTTTCTCCCATTCTGAGCGTTGTCTTTTCATCTTCTTTATAGTTTCCTTTGCTGTGCAAAAACTTTGAAGTTTCATTCGGTCCCATTTGTTTATTTTGGTTTTATTTCCATTACTCTAGGAGGTGAATCAAAAAAGATCTTGCTGTGATTTATGTCAAAGAGTGTTCTTCCTATGTTTTCCTCTAAGAGTTTTATAGTGTCCAGTCTTACAATTAGGTCTCAAATCCATTTTGAGTTTATTTTTGTGTATGGTGTTAGGGACTGTTCCAATTTCATTCTTTTACATGTAGCTGCCCAGTTTTCCCAGCACCACTTACTGAAGAGATTGTCTTTTCTCCATTGTATACCCTTGCCTCCTTTGTCATAGATTAGTTGACCATAGGTGCGTGGGTTTATCTCTGGGCTTTCTACCTTGTTCCATTGATCTATGTTTCTGTTTTTGTGCCAGTACCATATTGTCTTGATTACTGTAGCTTTGTAGTATACTCTGAAGTCAGGGAGTCTGATTGCTCCAGCTCCTTTTTTTTCCCACAAGACTGCTTTGGCTATTAGGGGTCTTCTGTGTCTCCATACAAATTTTAAGACTTTTTGTTCTAGTTCCATAAAATATGCCATTGGTAATTTGATAGGGATTGCATTGAATCTGTAGATTGCTTTGGGTAGAATAGTCATTTTCACAATATTGATTCTTCTAATCCAAGAACATGGTATATCGCTCCATCTCTTGGTATCATCTTTAATTTCTTTCATCAGTGTCTTATAGTTTTCTGCATACAGGTCTTTTGTCTCCCTAGGTAGGTTTATTCCTAGGTATTTTATTCTTTTTGTTGCAGTGGTAAATGGGAGTGTTTCCCTAATTTCTCTTTCAGATTTTTCATCATTAGTGTGTAGGAATGCAAGAGATTTCTGTGCATTAATTTTGTATCCTGCAACTTTACCAAATTCATTGATTAGCTCTAGTAGTTTTCAGGTGGCATCTTTAGGATGTTCTATGTATAGTATCATGTCATCTGCAAACTGTGACAGTTTTACTTCTTTCCCAATTTGGATTGCTTTTATTTCTTTTTCTTCTCTGACTGCCGTGGCTAGAACTTCCAAAACTATGTTGAATAATAGTGGTGAGAGTGGACATCCTTGTCTTGTTCCTGATCTTAGAGGAAATGCTTTCAGTTTTTCACCATTGAGAATGATGTTTGCTGTGGGTTTGTTGTATATGGCCTTTATTATGTTGAGGTAGGTTCCCTCTATGCCCACTTTCTGGAGAGTTTTTATCATAAATGGGTGTTGAATTTTGTCAAAAGATTTTTCTGCATCTATTGAGATGATCATATGGTTTTTCTTCTTCAAGTTGTTAATATGGTGTATCACATTGATTGATTTGCGTAGATTGAAGAATCCTTGCATCCCTGGGATAAATCCCACTTGATCATGGTGGATGATCCTTTTAATGTGTCGTTGGATTCTGTTTGCTAGTATTTTGTTGAGGATTTTTGCATCTATATTCATCAGTGATATGGGTCTGTAATTTTCTTTTTTTGTAGTACCTTTGTCTGGTTTTGGTATCAGGGTGATGGTGGCCTTATAGAATGAGTTTGGGAGTGTTCCTTCCTCTGCAACTTTTTGGAAGAGTTTGAGAAGGATGGGTGTTAGCTCTTCTCTAAATGTTTGATAGAATTCACCTGTGAAGCCATCTGGTCCTGGACTTTTGTTTGTTGGAAGATTTTTAATCACAGTTTCAATTTCATTACTTGTGATTAGTCTGTTCATATTTTCTAT
Organism: Pseudorca crassidens; assembly: GCF_039906515.1. NCBI lineage: Eukaryota > Metazoa > Chordata > Mammalia > Artiodactyla > Delphinidae > Pseudorca > Pseudorca crassidens. The sequence continues at coordinate 31,949,459 of NC_090312.1, forward strand.
TTCTTCCTGGTTCAGTCTTGGAAGGTTATACCTTTATAAGAATTTGTCCATTTCTTCTAGGTTTTCAAATTTATTGGCACAGAGTTGCTTGTAGTAGTCTCTTAGGATGCTTTGTATTTCCACAGTGTCTGTTGTAACTTCTCCTTCTGCATTTCTAATTTTAGCGATTTGAGTCCTCTCCCTCTTTTTCTTGATAAGTCTGGCTAATGGTTTATCAATTTTATCTTCTCAAAGAACCAGCTCTTAGTTTTATTGATCTTTGCTATTGTTTTCTTTGTTTCTATTTCATTTATTTCTGCTCTGATCTTTATGATTTCTTTCCTTCTGCTAACTTTGGGTTTTGTTTGTTCTTCTTTCTCTAGTTCCTTTAGGTGTAAGGTTAGATTGTTTGAGATTTTTCTTGTTTCTTGAGGTAGGCTTGTATAGCTATAAACTTCCCTCTTAGAACTGCCTTTTCTGCATCCCATAGGTTTTGGATCATCGCGTTTTCATTGTCATTTGTCTCTAGGTATTTTTTGATTTCCTCTGATTTAATCAGTGATCTCTTGGTTATTTAGTAACTTATTGTTTAGCCTCCATGTGTTTGTGTTTTTCACGTTTTTTCCCCTGTAATTCATTTCTAATCTCATAGAATTGTGGTCAGAAAACATGCTTGATATGATTTCAATTTTGTTAACTTTACTGAGGCTTGATTTGTGACCCAAGATGTGATCTATCCTGGAGAATGTTCCATGCACACTTGAGAAGAAAGTGTAATCTGCTGTTTTTGGATGGAATGTCCTATAAATATCAATTAAATATATCTGGTCTATTGTGTCATTTAAAGCTTCTGTTTCCTTATTAATTTTCATTTTGGATGATCTGTCCATTGGTGTAAGTGAAGTGTTAAAGTTCCCCAGTATTATTGTCTTACTGTTGATTTCCTCTTTTACAGCTGTTAGCAGTTGCCTTATGTATTGAGGTGCTCCTATGTTGGGTGGGTGCGTATACATTTATAATTGTTATATGTTCTTCTTGGATTGATCCCTTGATCATTATGTAGTGTCCTTCCTTGTCTCTTGTAACATTCTTTATTTTAAAGTCTGCTTTATCTTATATGAGTATTGCTACTCCAGCTTTCTTTTGATTTCCATTTGCATGGACTATCTTTTTCCATCCCCTCACTTTCAGTCTGTATTTGTCTCTAGGTCTGAAGTGGGTCTCTTGTAGATGGCATACATATGGGTCTTGTTTTTGTATCCATTCAGTCAGCCTGTGTCTTTTGGTTGGAGCATTTAATCCATTCATGTTTAAGGTAATTATCGATATGTCCCTATGACCATTTTCTTAATTGTTTTGGGTTTGTTTTTGTAGGTCCTTTTCTTCTCTTGTGTTTCCCACTTAGAGCAGTTCCTTTATCATTTGTTGTAGAGTTGGTTTGTTGGTGCTGAATTCTCTTAGCTTTTGCTTGTCTGTAAAGGTTTTGATTTCTCCATTGAATCTGAATGAGATCCTTGCCAGGTAGAGTAATCTTGGTTGTAGGTTCTTCCCTTTCATTCACTTTAAGTATATCATGCCACTCCCTTCTGGCTTGTAGAGCTTCTGCTGAGAAATCAGTTGTTAATCTTATGGGAGTTCCCTTGTATATTATTTGTTGGTTTTCCCTTGCTGCTTTCAATAATTTTTTTTGTCTTTAATTTTTGCCAATTTGATTACCATGTGTCTCAGCATGTTTCTCCTTGGGTTTATCCTGTATGGGACTCTCTGCGCTTCCTGGACTTGGGTGGCCTTTTCCTTTCCCATGTTAGGGAAGTTTTCGACTATAATCTCTTCAAATATTTTCTTGGGTCCTTTCTCTCTCTCTTCTCCTTCTGGGACCCCTATAATGTGAATGTTGTGCATTTAATGTTGTCCCGGAGGTCTCCTAGGCTGTCTTCATTTCTTTTCATTCTTCTTTCTTTATTCTGTTCCGCAGCAGTGAATTCCACCATTCTGTCTTCCAGGTCACTTATCCGTTCTTCTGTCTCAGTTATTCTGCTATTGATTTCTTCTAGTGTAGTTTTCATTTCAGTTACTGTATTGTTCATCTCTGTTTGTTTGTTCTTTAATTTTTCTAGGTCTTTGTTAAACATTTCTTGCATCTTCTCGATCTTTGCCTCCAATTAATTTTCCAAGGGCCTGGATCATCTTCACTATCATTATTCTGAATTCTTTTTCTGGAAGGTTGCCTATCTCCACTTCATTTAGTTGTTTTTCTGGGGTTTTATCTTGTTCCTTCATCTGGCACATGCACTCTGCCTTTTCACCTTGTCTATCCTTCTGTGATTGTGGTTTTTGTTCCACAGGCTGCAGGACTGTAGTTCTTCTTGCTTCTGCTCCCTGCCCTCTACAATAGATACTTTTAAAATTTATCAATCTTGTTGTAATTCTCAAATTTGGGTCTTTATTTACAATGCCTTTGTGTATTAAGTATCACGTATACTTAGTATTCATAAAATTTATGTAAGAGGGATTGGAATTTAATGATGTAATCATTATTACTTGTCAAGGTTGTTTGGACTATATTAATTTTATCTTTTCACATTTAATATTATTCCTTACACAACAGGTTTATTTTATTTGTTAATCTTTCCTTTGTATCCTCTTTCATGAGGAATTAAAGTTTAGAATGTCAATGTACTTTATTGTGGCTGGCCGCAAAAAGAAAAGTTTTCACTAAGTGTTAATTTTTAGAAAAATGATACAAACTCTCCAACTCCTTTTTTTTGTTATTTGGAAAAGATGAAAAAAGTGGGATGGGGAGAGAAAGAGTGAGAGAGAGTTCTACAGAAAGGTATTCTGAGGCATCGTGCTGTGTCAGTTAGATCCTACAGCTGCTCCAAATAGGAAATATCCGGAAGCACTGTGCTGTGTAATGGGAGAGAAGTTCTCAATTTTTTAACTGCCTTGCTCCAATGGTGTCCTAGCTAGAAGGTCATCTGGGGGCATGAGCCAAAGGAAAATACACATTAAGGTCATACTTTATGAAAAATGCATTAATATAATCAACATTTAAAATCAGACCTTAACCTTAGAATGTTCACTTGCTCAAAAATTTATATATGTGTGTGTGTGTATATAAATATATATATACACTTTAATATAAAAACTACTAAGGTATGTTGCAAACTTGGTCACATATTGCAGTTAACATACTGCAGATAACAGTAATCAAGACAGTATGGTACTGGCACTAAAACAGAAATATAGACCAATGGAACAGGATAGAAAGCCCAGAGATAAACCCACGTACCTACGGTCACCTAATCTATGACAAAGAAGGCCAGAATATACAATGGAGCAAAGACACCCTCTTCAATAAGTGGTGCTAGGAAAACTGGACAGCTACATGTAAAAGAATTAGAAATTAGAACAGTCCCTAACACCATACACAAAAATAAACTGAAAATGGATTAAAGACCTAACTAAATGTAAGGCCAGACACTATAAAACTCTTAGAGGAAAACATAGGCAGAATATTCTTTGACATAAATAGCAGCAAGATCTTTTTTGACCCACCTCCTAGAGTAATGAAAATAAAAACAGAAATAAACAAATGGGACCTAATGAAACTTACAAGCCTTTGCACAGAAAAGGAAACCATAAACAAGACAAAAAGACAACCCTCAGAATGGGAGAAAATTGTTGCAAATGAAGCAACTGACAAAGGATTAATCTCCAAAATATACAAACAGCTCATGCAGCTCAATAGCAAAAAAAACAAACAACCCAATCCAAAAATGGGCAGAAGACCTAAATAGACATTTCTCCAAAGAAAACAAACAAATGGCCAAGAAACACATGAAAAGCTGCTCAACATCACTAATTATTAGAGAAATGTTAATCAAAACTACAATGAGGTATCACTTCACACTGGTCAGAATGACCATCATCAAAAAATCTACAAACAACAAATGCTGGAGAGGGTGTGGAGAAAATGGAACCCTCTTGCACTATTGGTGGGAATGTAAATTGATACAACCACTATGGAGAACAGGATGGAGGTTCCTTAAAAAACTAAAAACAGAACTACCATATGACCCAGCAATTCCACTACTGGGCATATACCCTGAGGAAACCATAATTCAAAAAGGCATATGCACCCCAATGTTCATTGCAGCACTATTTACAATAGCCAGGACATGGAAGCAAACTAAATGTCCATCAGCAGAGGAATGGATAAAGAAGATGTGGTATATACATACAATGGAATATTACTCAGCCATAAAAAGGAATGAAATTAGGTCATTTGTAGAGACATGGATGGACCTAGAGACTGTCATGAGAGTGAAGTAAGTTAGAGAAAAAAAATATTGTATATTAATGCATATATGTGGAATCTGAAAAATTAGTATAGATGATCTTATTTACAAAGCAGAAATAGAGACACAGACGTAGATAACAAGCATATGGACACCAAGGGGGAAGGGGGATAGGATGGATTGGGAGATTGGGATTGACATATATACACTATTGGTACTGTGTATAAAACAGATAACTAATGAGAACCTAGAGCACAGGGAACTACTCAGTGCTCGCTGGTGACCTAAATGAGAAAGAAATCCAAAAAAGAGGGGATATATGTATACATATAGCTGATTCACTTTGCTGTACACTATAAACTAACACAATATTGTCAAGCAGCTGTACTCCAATAAATAAAAAAAAAAGTTTTTTACTCTGTCTTTTCAAGAAGAAAACAAATACATCAAGCCACTACCCTTTCCTAGCCTAATGTTTTACTTAAGTTTTGAAGGGAGAGAAGTTCAACACTGAATCTTTACAGGGAGCTAAATAAAATAAAGAAACAAGGATGTGATTTAATATTGTAGGTTCATTTATCTTCTTTTGTAAAAATAAAAAAAATCACTGTAAGTAAATGGTTATAACCCTCAAATGACCAAGAGAGGTAGAAAGATGGCAGATAAATGCAAAATGTAATGAGGCAGGATTGTCCAAAAAGCCCTGCCTGTCTTTAGTCTACATTCTTTTCAATAAAGACTGGTTGTAGCCTTCAAGGCAAAATGTACGTCATCATTCTTCAGATATCCCATCCTGGGTGGTTAAACTCCTCCCTAGCGATTTTTATTAGCCTTCGTTTGTGTATACCTGACACAGAAAAAAAGAAGCTTTGAATCATGTACTTTATAAATTTACCCTTATATAACCAAACAACAGATAAGTTTGCATTAGAATATAATTATCCAATATAGGCGTCTATGTTTCTCCAATGGTCAGATTTTCCTTTACACACCCTGTTACTTCAATGATACAAATGTACTATAGATTTACTACAGCTTTTTATTTGACACAAATTACCATCATGTCACACCAACCTTTCAAGACCAGCTGCCTCTCCAAATGGTCTATCCTACATATTATCCATTTCTAAAGGCCTTTGAGAAATGCATTTCATGATTCTTCTTCAGTTCACATCAAAGTTTAAAAATAATATACATAAAAAAAAAAAAAAGTTTTTTTTTCCGATCTACTCTACGTGCCTCTTGTTTCCAATTTGGCTCATCTGGAGTTATTCTTTATGGAATTAAGGACTAGTGTTAAATAGAATGGAATCAGAAGTCCTTTCTATACCCACTGCTCTGTGGGCTTTTGAGCTTAGGTTTCCTTTTAATGAAATGTAGAAAGTAACATTTGCATATTTGAGCAGTTGCAATACTTCTCTTTGTTACCTTACCCATTATGTTTTCTATGGTATTTCTTTGATTCTATCAAAGGTGCCATTGATTTTAAGTATCACTAGTGAATTAATAACAGCTTTTCTGAACGTCGTTTCTGAAATGTTAAATGAGTAAAAACATGAATCTTAGAATCAAAACAAAAGGATTTTTCAAAAGTAATTTTCAGCCAGGCTTTAAAGATCTCCAACTATAAATCAGTATGTCAAGAGGATGCTATCCAGATGTAGAAAGTCTCATATGTTTTATCTTGTGTTTAAAAAAATACATAAGTTAATTTCAATAACAAACTTATTAAATATTACCAGCATAGGGAAAAGGGGAAGAAAATACCATTTATTTGATACTGGCTACTTGTGTTATGTATGTGCTGTATGAGTCCTTTCATTTAATATTTACAACAATCCTATGAAATACATAATATCCGTCCCATTTTACATGGAAGAAAACTCAGGCTCCAAAGGGGTTAAGCAGCAACAACAACAAAAGCTTGACCAACGTAGGAGATTTAGTAAGTGGCAGAACGGCAAGTCAAAAAGCATAAGACCCTTTCTACTATAATGCCTCTCCAAGAAATGCCAAGATGACAAGTTTACAAAAAAACAAAATCTCTGCTAAAAGAAACTTTCATATGCTTAAAACAATTTGCTGAGAAAGGTACCTTTCATATCATCTCAACCTAATTCTTCAGGGATATTTACTCTCTAATCACTAACCCTAAAACCAGTGTCATCCCCTGGAGATAATTCTGAGTGACTATATTGTTACAGTCTAATTAAATCATCTTTTCTAAAATTCAGTTAAGACCCCATTATTTTCACATATATCAGGATACTCTTTCTTTAATGAGACTAAACAACGGATTACTCACATTCTATCCATGCCTGTATTGTTTTTTCAAGTTAACATATTCAGTATTTGCAAACATAAAGAAAAACATACATGCATACACACAAACGCATGCATGCTCGCACACATGCACACTAAGAATGAATTCATATACCTTCGGTATACTCCAAGTTCTTACCATAAGTAAACTTTCCAAAAGTCGCCCAAGAAATTATTTACAAAGGCTGGTAACATAATAAATATTAATTTTTAAAGCGAATAGCTTCTAAAATGTGTAATTCCATTAAAAGTACACATACAGAATATCTTTAGGTCCTAATTTGATGTCCAGCTGCCAATGTCTTGCTTTGTGCTGGATATGATAGAGGAAACGGTATGGATATGATCTGAATATGATATGATATGAGTTATATGATATGATATCCATGCCTGTATTTGCCAGAGGTAGTTAGGAGCTTGTGTGAAGCCAGGCTGGGCTGGTTTTGAGCCCCTGCTTCACCATGTTACTAGCTGTGGGACTCCGGACCACTTACTGAGCTTCTTTAAGCCACAATGTCATCATCATTTAAGAGTTCATGTTCATAAAGCTCTGAGCCCACTTAGCACAGAGTAAGCCCAGGTGATTCTTTCCAAAAATATTTTAAGTGTTACTGAGGTATAAAGCCTATGAAAGGAAATTCAAAATCTCAGTACATTTAACTTTAGCTTAGGCAGTGCACTCAGTGTCTTACATACAGAAGTAATTAAACCTAATTTTAGACTCAGGCATATCATATTCAGTTCCTTCAATAATTAACAATCAATCACTGCCTTCCCTTTAGAATTGGAGAAGCACTGGTGAAAATTCCACAGTGGTCCACAGTACACAGGTTTAGAGGTCACACCTTGATCAAAACATCAAGAACCAAGGTGAACTTCAGTTTGCAATGAATGAGAAATACCTAAAGATGAGTTTCCCAGAATTTGTTCCATATATACTGATCTCATGACATACTCCTAAAGGGAAAAGAGCCCCCTGCAACTTTGGATTCCTACTGTATAAAATACTCCCTTCTGGTCACGGATGATGATCAAGTGCTCTGTGACCACCTATGGTAAGGAAGCCTGTTTAACGCTACAAATTTATAATTTCCTGCATTTGTATGATCACAGAATTTTTTTCTCTCCACATAACACCTATTAAACCAAGTTCTATGGAAAGATAGTCCGGGGTTCAAGAGACATCACTGGAAAGTTCACCAAAACACTCTTCTTTAATTTTTTGTTAAAGCAATAGCATTATGGATTTCCTCTTCAATTTTCAGAAAAATTCTGCTACAGAGGCATGGAGTTACATGTTAAAAGTTCACCTTTGTTAGTATGGAGGGCTCCAGGATGAGAATAGCATAGGGCAGTGAGTCTTATACTTCATATTAACTGTTTTAGTTCCATAAAAAGCTTTATGATTTAATTTGGCAATGGATTCCTGCCACACAAAAAAATATATCTTTAGGCTGTGATATGACTGGAAGAATTCATTTTGTCCTAGGAAGAGGAAACAACAAAAAGAATTACATTGGACTAGAGATTCTTCATCATCACAGAATACCAATCTAGCAATTCATAACTGTGCTTGCTGAGAGAAAAAAAAAATTCCACAGTAAAACATGGTGTGAGCTTATTGGTCACCCATTTAGGAAAATCTCCTTAAATTCAAAACACCCAAATGAAAATCAAACAACCGTGGAAAACAATATGCTTTATTTGCATATTTCTGAAAACTACTGCAAGACAGAAAATGCTGTACCCTAATTATATTGGTTTCCAGTGGATTTAAATTACAACTTTCTTAAAAAAACTGTATGTACTTAGGGAATTTTAAAAGTTTCAAGAATGAAACTACAGCTCTGACAACACGATGTAAGGTGAGAGTAAATTTTCACCAATCTTGAAGGCAGTCACGATAATAGCAATTATTTTTAACAAGGGAGAGACCAATATTCCACCATCTTGAAATAATATTTCACAGCATCATGACTACTCAGAGTATTAGCATAGAAATACAAATGTATACTGAAGAAAAAAAAATGAAGATCCTATATACCCTTCTTAAATTTCACCTTGCCTAGTGGTCTCTGATGTTCTTTATTATCACATGTTTCTAACGACCACTTTTTTAAATAAGAAAATACCTCTGAAATAGTCTATGCAGTTCAAAGGATTTGCTCTTTCAAACAGAAGTCTCTATTTTGGTGTGATCTGACATCTGACTGTCTTGCCTAGATAACCACCATGAAACACCAGATCTACACACAATGTAGGCACCCTTTATTAACATCTGAAGGAGTAATTTTTAAGTTCAACCCATTGAGTCCTGTGTTAGCTGACAACCAAATTCACATTATATAACAAATTGTACAGGTTGATGGATTAATCTAAGCTTTGTAAATGGCTTTCAAGAAATAAACAATTTTATTTTGATTCTTCACAGGTAACACCATAAAATTTAGTGCATCTCAGTGTACCAATCTGAGTCACTCAAGCTTGAGAGTATTATAGACTGAATGCTTGTGTCCACTCCCAAAATTTATATGTGTTGAAACTTAGTTACTAATGTGATGGTATTTGGAGGTAGGGGCCTTTGGAAGGTGATTAGATCATGAGGGCAGATCTATAACAAATGGAACTGGTGCTCTTATAAAAGAGACCCCAGAGAGCTCCCTCGTCCCTTCTGCCAGGTGAGGACATGGCAAGAAGAGTGCCATCTATGAACCAGGAAGTGGTACCTCACCCAACACTGAGTCTGTTGGTGCCTTGATCTTAGACTTCCCAGCCTCCAGAACTGTGAGATATACATTCTATTGTTTATAAGACACCAAGTCTATGGTATTGTTTTAGCAGCCATTATAGATGAAGATAGAGAGCAATTTAACCAGGAAGGGAGCTGGATAAATATCCAGTGTGGTAGCCAACTTCCAGTATGACTGGCAGTGATTCTCCAGTATGACTGGCAGTGCATCCTCCCCCACAAAGAACAGAGCTAGCTGACCTCTTTAACTCATAGAATGCTGAGGAAATGAAGCAGTATGGCATCTCAGGCAAGGTCATAGATTATTTTGTGGCTTCTGCCTTGCTTTCTTGACTTAACTTGCTCTGACAGAGCCAGGCATCACATTGTGAGGACACTCAAGCATAGAGAGGTCCAGAAGGGAAAGAACTAAGGCCTCTTGCCAACCACTAGCACTGTGTGAATGAAACACCTTGGAAGCCACCCCAAGTCAAGCTTTCAGATGACTGCAACCTTGTCTGGCAAACTGACTCAAGCTCGTGACAAACCCAGTCAGAGAATCCAGCTCAGCTGCTTCTAAAGCCTTGACCCATAGAAACTGTGTGAGATGCCAAGTATTTATTGTATCTTTAAGCTATTAGATTGTGGGGTGATTTGTTGAATGATAATGGACAACTATTAACTTGTGGGATAATTTAATGCACAGTAATGGATAAGTATACCCAACATTGCCAATCCAACAGTGTTTTGTAGCACTTGACTTGTTATAATATATCTGATTTATAAGTAAGGTATATGCTCTAGTGGTAGGCATTAAGTGAGTACAGACTTTCAAAGAAGTTAGGCATCTCTCTCAAATGTCAAGGTTTCATTGTACAGTGAGTAACAAGTAGCACACAAGTGTAAGTTCCATGAGGGCAGGTATTATTTTCTGCTGTATCCCCAATGCCCAGAAGAGTGTCTCTATCACGTAAGTTGCTTAATAAATACTAAATGAATGAATGTATGCAGAGTTGAGAGGTTACCTCCCATGTAACTCTCATTGAGAGAGACTACCTATCTATCTAAGTTATTCTATATATCTATATAGAGAGAGAAATTATTTACAACTTGGAGGTAGGAACTAGAAAGGCAATTTTTCTATTTATTTTTCTGAAATGTTTCACTTATTATGAGAACTTCAACTTAACACATATCTGTAAGTTATAGATTTTTATGAGTATTATTTTGAATAAAGAACATGGCTAAATATTTAAATGAACATGTAGATTTTGGAAAAATACACATATTCTAAATTTTGAAGTTTTTAGTTCCAGAGGTTACTCATCATTTGTTTTCCAATTAAGTATACTGACTTCCTTGATGACGAACCCAATAAGCTTTAAGAAAGAATATATTACAGAATAATTAGAGATTTCTTGAATACATTTACATTTTACTAGCCAAGAAAATAGTTTTATTTCCAAATAGATTGAGAATAGATTTTATACGAGAAGCAGAAATTGCATCGTTTAGTAATCAATTCAAGTAATCCTTTCTTGTATGAGACCATCTTGTAAATACTTTCTGTAACCAGATCTCTAAAGCTTTTCAGGTCATACAATTGAAATCACATATTGACTACATCAAACTGAGAAATATAGATGTTCTTCTTTGCCAATAATTTATAAATAATAAGGGTAATAAGCAGGTAAATATTAAGTATTTTCCTGGTAATACATTTATCTGGCTTTCAATTTTACTTTGTATAGATCTTTCAGTACCACACAGTATTTCATACGAGAGAGTTTCTAAATGCATTCTAGCATTAAAAAAGGAGCTTTAGGGCTTCCCTGGTGGTGCAGTGGTTGAGAGTCCACCTGCCGATGCAGGGGACACGGGTTCGTGCCCCGGTCCGGGAAGATCCCACATGCCGCGGAGCGGCTGGGCACGTGAGCCATGGCCGCTGAGCCTGCGCGTCCGGAGCCTGTGCTCCGCAACGGGAGAGGCCACGACAATGAGAGGCCCACGTATCGAGAAAAAAAAAAAAATCCTGGAGCAAGTGAGCATGAGACCCAAGAAGTCTGAGCCACAAATCTTGTGGAAGGAGTACTTGAAACTGAGGGAACTGCATGTATAAAAGCCCAGAATGAAAGGGAGTAAGATACATTTGGAAACTGGAAGATTATGGGTGGATGAGGAATGTAAAAAAGGGAGAAGGCTGATAAAAGATGAGGCTGGAGAGGTAAGTGGGTGCCAGCCCGTGAAAGATAAAGGTTTTGAATGTTACCCTAAAGACAAAAATACCCATTTTTAAGTAAATTTAAATATAGGATCAGTGTCTCCTCATCCTGCTGTGTAAGCTGAACCTACAAGCGCTTCTTCTCCTCTGTCCATCTTTGGGAGGTGTTGGCAGTATAGCGGTTAGCACAGCTGCCTTCCATCTTTGGATGCTTTTTACATCTCTTCCCTTTGGCTGGCTAACATTTTCCTTTTACTACTGCAAATTTGTTAATACCTACATTCTATTTGGAAAATCTCCATAAAATGTACCTAGAGTGAAATGCACAGATACTAAGTGTACAATTGGATAAGTGTTAGCAATTGTATACACCCCTGTACCCAACACCCTAATCAAGCTACAGCACATCTCTATTATCCCCAAAAGTTCTCTCACTTTCCCTTGTAGAGTAGTCATTTCTCAACCCCCATAGGCAGCCCCTCTTCTGACCTGCTATCACCCAGATTAGTTTTGGCTATCCCAGAAAGTCATAAAACGAATCATACAATATTCCACAATACAATACTATTCTTTCACACAACATAAAGTTGTAGAGACGTCCATGTTTGAGTGTGTATCAGTACTTCATTTTTCTCTATACTGCTAACTAGTATTCTATTGTATGAATACACCACAATTTGTTTAGCCATTCTCTTGTTGGTGAACATTTGGGATTTTTCCAGTTTTTAGCTATTACAATTAAAGTTACTCTGAACATGTACAACTATTTCTGTAAACAAAGCTTTCCATCTGTTTGGAATAAATATCTTGACCTAGTCACAGGCTAGCTGTATGTCTGAGACACAGTGATAATGGATTCCCACAGCTTTAAATCCCAATTTATTATGAGTAAAGATGAAATAAAGTTATTAACTTTAAGGATTTATACATCCGTGCTTTGTAAATCTGAAATTGTTGAATCTCACTTGAAGATGAAATCTGAACACCTATGTCTCATATTGCAATTTAGGAGCCATTAAAGAAAATCATTCCTTTGATGTCCCCAAAGAAGAAACATTTAGCACAAGGAAATTTTAAAAACTAAATTGTATAATAGTATCAGTAGCTCTTCAAAATCTAGAGAATCAGTTCATACTGAATTTTAATGAAAAAAAAAAAAGAGCTTTGAAGGTATGGGGCAAAATACACAATGAAGGTAGCCTAAAAAGTAGGAAAAAACCCACTTCGCTTCCTAAAATCTAAGCCCTTTGGACAATACTTTACCCTCTCCTGAGGTATTTAAGTAGATCAGCAAAAAATCCTTTAGTTTTTGCTTTGGAATACAAACTGTGGCTTCGAGTGAGAAACGGCAATAAAAACCTCTCTCTATCAGTTATAGGTAGGAACAAAACAGAAGGAAAATCCAACTGACATAGTTAAACAAATGGCGATGGAGCAAAAATATAGAAAAGAATGAATCTGAGACACCGTCGCTGCTAAGAATAGATATTGGGTTTAGAGAAATCAAGTGGTTCCCTGGCAGATAAAAAGAAAAACATGAGTAGCAGCCATAGCAGGAAACAGGATGGGTGTTGAGGGGATGTCTGAAGGTAAAAACAGACTTTGCAAATTATTATCTACATAGCTAAAAAAATCATTAAATATTACTTTAATTGAATATTTCTTCAGTAAATGTAAATAAATCTAAGATCATCTTTATGATAGTGAAAAAAAGAACTATTAGCGAAATCATGAAAAAAATTACTTAAAGCTACCTCCTAAACAAATTGAAATTTATTTAATTGGAGTGGTTTCCTTACCCAGAGCTATTAACACTTAAAAGTATATTTGCTAAATCTGACTTTCTGAAGTAGATAATATTTGAAAGCATGTTCTTTTACACATGTTGAATCTTAGGCTGGAAATATATATAAACTCTTCTGGCTATCTTTTTTTTTTTTTTTTTTTTTTTGCGGTACACGGGCCTCTCTCATTGTTGTGGCCTCTCCCGTTGCAGAGCACAGGCTCCGGACGCGCAGGCTCAGCGGCCATGGCTCACAGGCCCAGCCGCTCCGTGGCATGTGGGATCTTCCCGGACCGGGGCACGAACCCGTGTCCCCTGCATCGGCAGGTGGACTCTCAACCACTGCACCATCAGGGAAGCCCCTCACCTGTTTCTTTTTACTTTTTTAATATTACTACCAGGAAATTTAAAATTACATACATAGCTCACATTACATTTCTACTAGATAGCTCTGGTCTGAATTCTTCAAAAGAAAACGAAAACAGAGGGTCTGGTTCTGATAGGTTTTAAAGGCTATGGATTCATTTGACTTTCTTCAAATTAAAATGCACAACTATTAAGTCCAGTATTTTGGGGGACTAACAAGTTGGTTCTTACAGTTTAATAAACAGGCATAATTCTAGGCTTAGAATTTAGACAGCAGGAAAGACCAAACTCAAAATACTTAACCAAGAAAATGTGTCTTCAAGCAAAAGACACAGAATATAAAATAGGATGGAAAAAGTCCAGTCGTTTGCCTTTTAAAAGAAGTACATGAAGTATTTAGGCATGTCGGTGATGACTAAATATTTTGGGTTACCAAAGAAGTTGTTACTATTTAGAGATTAGAACTAAATTAGAGAGGATGTGATTTAAAACAACTCAGATTTAATCAGGATTTCAATCACTAGCAGAAAGACGTGACTGAATCAATTTTCCTGAAAAAGTAATTAAAAATAATATGTACTAATGTAGCCAATTTCATTTAATGAAACACATAAGGTATTTTATAGTAGTGATTCTTACTATTATAGAAAAATCTTTCAGTAATTTGCACAGCTAAAAAGAGACAAATAATGCTATTGATTTCCATTGTTTTTACCAAGATAAGTGAAATACATACTTGTTAAACTACTAGTAGATATTACAGTTATGAAAGGTGAGCTACATACTCAAATATATTTACCTGACAGGTATCGAAAGGGAAAATATACCAGTTTTAAAATATTTAGTTAAAATTTTAATTAAAACAAGTTTATGTATTACACAGATTTTATTCTAATATATATTAAGATATTTCATTAAATAGATATTTGTGGTTTTGAGCAGGTGAACCATAAGTACTAAAAATGCCACAGTGACTGAATCCTGGTTTTCAATCTATCCAGTAGGTTTACTTGAATGAAGTAAGGGAGTAATGTACACAAATTTCCAAGTTAATGGCAGAGTAAGCATCCAATAAAGTTTATTCCTTTCGCTATAGATGTGAAATGTGTACACTTAAATCAAAGACAAATTCAGAGAAGTCAGTATAGAAAATTAAAGTATTAGGCTAACTTAGGGCTTTCCTTTTCATGTTTTTAATTTAGAAAAGACAGGTATGCATTCCTTTTTCCCTTCTTCTCTCAAAATATTCAATCTATAGCTTTTTTCCCCTAGTTATACTATACTGTCATATTTATGTCATAGTTTCTAAATGATTCTCCATGTTCTTTAAGGCATAGGCTCACCCTCGACTATGAAATTTAGTAAACTTAATATTATAGAGAAACAAATTGCTGAATTCGAATATAGTCAGAACTTCGTCTGCCCGAAGAATGATTCTAGAACTTGGGACAAAGAAGACAGACAATAAACTAGGGAAAAGTAGCAGGTGGCCATGAACTCTTTATAAAGTTATGATGCTAACATTCCCACGTAACGTCAATCTGGCCATATGTAGGTAGGTCCTTCTTTAGTTATTTCTTTCTTATCCCTACCATCAGTAATTTAACAAAGTTGATTTTTACGTTTGTCTACTCTGCTTTTAATTCTCTCATGTGATAGAGACTTTGGTTCTCTCTTAGAAGAAAAATATGCCGAAACTATATTTTAATTTCTGCTTCCTAAGATTTACTTGAAATGTAAACAAGTTATCTTGAATAACTGAGGCACTTACTGAATCCTTAAAATAAGGCTCAAAATTTGTACATGTTCTCTCATGTAATTCTTAGAATATCTCTGCAAATTTCTAAACCTTTCTAAGGAAGTTACTGTTATTCATTCACCCTTTTAACAGATAACGAAATTAAAGTTCAAAGAGGTTCTTACTTAACGTGCCCCAAATCACACAGCGACTGTGATTACTAGGTTCTAAGATGGGCTTGTTTCACTCGAATGCATCCATGAAAACAGGATACTATTTAAAATCAACGGTGTCTTCATTTGATGAAATTCAGTAAGAAGAGAATTGTGGCAGGGATCTGGACCCCAACTGGTTTGTTCAATCCAAACCCCCTTGCTCCTCTACACAATGGCATTACAATGGCTAGATGGATCTAATACCCGGAGTTCAACATCTGATTGAGTTCCCAGCCCCTGTATATTTCAAAGCCTGACTACATTTTTATATTCCTACTGATTGAGTACTGAAATCAATCCTCCAAAGCATAAAAAATAAATTAATACAAGAAAATTTTAAATAGATATTCTATATGTATAACACGAAGACACCTCAACTCAAATTATATGGTTCAACTTTCTAAGTAGTGAAATCAATACATAAGTAATAGCTAAAATATACAGTGGTTATAAAATTTATAAACAACATCCTATCAGTAACAAACACTCCTTCCTCAAATCATTTGCCTCCAGGTAACATTCATCATCCCTAATCTGGGGCAATGTTACAGTTATGCTCAAACACTATAATGAAAGTCAAGAATCCTGACTTTAGATCTCAGCTTTCATATGACTTGAGTTTTTATCACTTCTTATTTTGGGACCGAAAATTGTCACACTTTACAACATAAGGGTTTGAATCATTTTGAAATATTCTGGTTCTAAACCCAAACTATCCGTTCTCTAACCCAGATATAAAGAAGAAAAAGAAGGGTGAGGAAAAAGAATGAAATCATCCAAAAGAAATTATCCAACAGGGTTTCGGCAGAGATACCCTGAAAGGCACGGTATGAAGAGATTCCTTCTCCCTGGTGGAAAGCACAGCATTAACGTGTAGTGTTCCCCACCTCAATTCAATCAAACATTTTCAAAAAGGTAATCAGAAGAAGTCATTTTTCAATATCTGTCCCTCTGCCTTTTATGAAAAAGGAACTTAAGTGCTGATGGTTTTCCTAGCAGGTTACATTTTGATCAGTCTCTGAAATGTCTGTACAACACAGTCCTTATGCCACAGATGAGGCATTGCATGCCTTGGGTTGAATATTTGTAGAACATCATAAAAACAATGATTCATGGTGCATTTCATGATGCAAATGACTCATTAATTCATTTTTCTAAACACATTAACTGAGGGATCCATGTATAAAAGGGAAAATTGTATATGTTGAACAAAAATATGGAAATCCACATACGAATTTAGAGGAGAGAAATGTTTTAGGTGACTCACTAGGACAAGCTCACTCTATGCAAATGGAATAAGCCATAAAACAAAGAGGCTTAAATGCAAATCTTAGACATGGAAAAAGGGAAAGATCAGGGGCCCAAATTAATCAAAGGTAATGGATGCAAAGAAACCCTGGGACTCGACTGGGACATTGCTCAACTGAAAAGGGGAGTGAAAATAACAGAAAAGTCTCCACTATCGGGGCCAGGGAGAACACTGAGAGGTTCAGAAAGGCTAATCTTTCTAGGTAGATATGATAAATTCTATCAAATAAATCCACCATTTATCTTAATCTATAGACCCAGTCTTAACTATGCTTTCCCCAAACTCTATACCCTAACTATAAAGAACTACTTGTATTTTTCAAAACTGTTTTACATTTTTTCCCCTGTGTCTCTGCTTTTGTTTATGCTAGTTACTTTGCCTAGAAGGCTTTCACGCCACTTCTTCCTTGACTTTTAACAAACTCCTATCCAACTTTCTCAGGACAGGACGGATCTCATCTACAGTGCCATGTAATGATTCCATTCCCCAAGAATCTACCTTTCTCTTCTCCATGTTCCAAAGCACTTGGTAAACTCTCCTTCAACAAGTCTTTTCTAGTTTCATTGTGTTCTAGTTTCATTGACTGACAACAATGCTTACTTAATATACATTTTTTTAATGAAATACTGACAACAATTGACTGACAACAATGCTTACTTAATATACATTTTTTTAATGAAATACTATTTCCTCCAGGCTTTAAATCACTAAGAAACAGCATTTCTGAATGAGATCAAGGTGTGATCAAGCACATGGCAGTGTACCTAGCACAGAGGACGTTCTCAATAGATATTTGATTGAAAAATATTCAGAGTGAAGTTTATAATATAGAAATAGTGACTTAATGTCCTTAATAATAGAATGAATGGAAATATGAAAGGGTATTTTTTGGGGGGGAGAGTGGGAGAGAATATGAGGATAAATGAAGTTAAAGCCATAAAGCAATGTTCTGTTCTTATCTATTACTATCTCCCCAACCACCTGGGAAAAACACCTAGGAGTAGATGTACCAATTCCTGTGGGTACAGTTACATTCTGAAAATTATAGTGCATTCACGGTACACCAATACTCCCCCAACAAATACAGAATTAGTTTGTGTATCAGTATATTGGGTTATCATATTGTAGTCACTTACATTATCATTCAAAAATATCATTGCAGGAGGATCATCTGTACTCATTCCATGCTGATATCAGGCTTCAGCATGACTTTCTTTGACCAATGACACGTGGGAAGAATTGACGCATGTGGGCAGAAGCTCTTGGATCTATTATAAGGTCTGCCATGTTATTTTTTTCTCTCTGTTATGAGCTAAGCAATATTCCAGATATAGGCTGAACTGTCAGCCTGACTCCAGAGTAAGACTCAGTAAAGGAGAGCTGCAGCTGACTTGCAATGGACATGCAGCATCAGTGACACACTTTTGTGGTCTACACCACTAAGATTTGGGGGTTGATTGTTAACACACCATAGCCTAGGTTATCCCAATTCATTATACGTGTGTATATATATGTGGGATTACATAAGCTGTGTAGCACATATAAACACATACATACACAAAGTACACACATATGTGGGTAAACATGCTTTTCTCATGTTTTGACTTTCAGGGGTTTCACAGTCACTAGAGGGGAGAGAAAGGTATGTCAGTATGGACAGATTAGTAAGGTTCTTATTCTTCTGCCAATAAACAAAGTTGCTTTTGTTATATTTTCTCCCCCAGAAGGGTCTCCCCTCAATAAAACAATAAACATAAATACCATGTGATACTCCATATCAAATCAGCTATGTGCATATTCCATCTTTGTATAGCTCTGGTTCTGATTATCCGCCTTTGCATCATTTTCTACTCAGTTCCACTCTATTCTATTCTATTCCACTCATCTTTATAAAACACTGCATAAAAAATAGGTATCATAGAGATGGAGACAGCACTCATCATGAATGACCGATTGTCAGGATTTATTCTCTCCTAATCCCTACTTGATATGCATCGATGAGCAGCAGCAAATCTGACAGAGAAGGCAGAAGAGCACATAAGAGAAGATTTTATTGCCGGTAGATTTTATCTACCGGGTTTTTTCACAATATTCCTTTGCAGGATCACCGCCTCCTGCAGTGATAAATTTTATGTATCTGCCAGGGCCACAGCCTGCCATCAAAAATCGGATCTCCATGTCAAGCATCTGTGCTGTATTCATGAAGTACCCTCACCAACTTTTGTTTATTTCCTTTACCTTGTAGATTTCTCGCTACTACTTTCCCAAGGTGTTCTTGGACAGAGATTTGTATATCTGTGAGAAAACACTCTCAATGAGTATTTACACAGAACCAAAAGATTGGTAAAAGAACGAACCTGTATGCAAACAGTTAGCTTAGCATTTAGCAGATACTTAATAAGTGGTAGTATCCCTCCCCTTAAGAAAATTATGTAATTCAAGACAAAATAGACAAAAGAATATATCTACTTTAAGACACAATAAAATTATACAACCCAAGACAAAATAAAATAAAATATCTTAGAGTCCATTTGTCTAAGATATTGCAATCATGCAAATCACTTTACTTTGACAGTAAATGAGAGATGCAGTTATCAGCTTTGGGAATGCTGTACGGATAATGCAGTGGAATCAACCTCTTAAAATTTGTTATGAGGATTAAATGAGACAATGCACATGAAGTAGGTGGCAGTTTCAGAGTAAATGCCCCTAAATATGAGTGGTGATGACATCGAGTGGAGCCAACATCACAGGTTTAGGGTGTGCTGGGACTCGCCTGGCAGGTGAAGAATTATGTTTTTAGGGCAAACCAGTTGGCAACACAGCATCTATTACCAGGTCACGTCAAACTAAATAATGGAAATCATAAGCCAAGGTTTAGGAAAACTGTACCAGCACGGGTTAGAAATTAAGTGCTAAGGTCTAAGATTACTCTTGCCCCAGCTTTATCATTTCCCTCTTGAACCTGCCTTGGTCTTTGACCCAACTCTGGGGACCATGCAGACAAATACTCACTGCCTGTCCAAGGACAGAATGAGAGCCAGAGATTATATTTAGTCCACAATATGTACACTGGCCTCACCACTGCTCATCAACACAATCCAGGGCATCACTAGAGTTTAGCCAATCACAGAAGCTAATGGGAGAACCAGAGCTCTGTCTGAGGCTCCTTTTGTAGGTGGCTCCTATCTGGTGGTAGGAACTGAGGAGGGTGATGGTCAAGCTACTTCTCTTTGCCTCGGTTACTCATCTGCAAAATGGACACAATAATGATACTTTCCTTCTGGAGTTTTCATAAAGAAAAAATGAGAAAATGTCTACAAACCACCTGGGTCAGGGACTCATCTATAATAATCATCATCATCTATTATTAACTAAAAAGAGAAAGATACATGGTAATAGTGATGTGTGTGTTTGTGAGTATGTATGTACGAGCAAGGGTGATATATAAATACACACACATATGTATAGAAATTCATGAAAATAGTAGAAAATGTGGTAGCCATCTTTGTTTTTTGTGTTTTTTTTAACTTGCCAAAACCATTTCACCATTTTTCTGGCAACAGTTCCCCCCGTTTTGAGGAATTATTCTTTTTCACTCAAGCCATGAGGGTTTCCCAGTTTCTACGCATAGGCCTGAACACGTGGCCTGAGCTGAGCCAATAAGAGCCTCTGTTCCTTCCAGTCACAGTGGTTAGCTGAGAGTTGAGGGAATTGATATGGCCCGTTCGAAACTTTCCCTGGAACTTTACGATTGAAGCTGGGAGAGTGACTAAGTCATTTTTATACATGCTTTTAGGAATAGCAATAGGAAGAATATCCTTAGGCAGCTCACCTATAGTCAAGTGAGAGTTGATAGAACCTTTGATTGCCTCAGAGCAAAACAAGGAAATGAAAGGGGTGGGGTACAATGCAAATTGATGCTAAACCCATTAGACCCTATAAGAGCTGCAGGCTGGAGCAACCAGCAGGAGACTGAGAGCAACACTGGCTCTGCAAATTGCTGCCACGGCTGAGATCTTCCTGATGAGTGGAACACCCAAGGGAACAACGATCGCGAGCACCGATGGAAGCACCACCTCGGGGAGCAAGCTCTGGGAAGAGCAGACAGGGTCAGGTTAGAAGACCTTCAGGCTCTGTGATCTCCACCAAGAGAGCACGACTTACTCTCCAGGGAAAGGGGTTCAGTTTGTGTTATTTTATAACACCTGGAAATATGTGCAGCAAAAAGATTGACGATATCTCATTTTACTCCTCCTTAAGGACAAAATCCATGTCTGATTCATCTTTCTATTCCCCCACAGCACCTAGTACTTTAACGGCACCTGGTACTTTTTGTACACGCTAGATGCTCAAAAAATCTGTTGAATGAAGACAAATGTTTAAAAATTTTAGCTCCAAGTATTCGGATTGGTTACAAAACCTAGAGTCCCTGGATGGTGACCAGCTCACTTGTAAACTGTAATCAGACCTTAAGATTTTCAAGGGATTTTGCCAAACATCACATCTGAACTCCAGCTAACAAAGAAAGAAAGAGAAATTGCTGTTGCTAGATCCCACTACCTCAAATTTGATTGTGACATTGTTTGTGGTATAATGAGTCATTCCCTCTACAGTGAGATTATTATAATATATATACAGAAGTGTCCTTTATATCTGAGATGATATCACTCATGCCAATTGCTCTCTTTTAATAGATATAGTTGACAAGTCCAATGTGCAAAACTCATTTAACTATTAAAAACTCTTTTATATATTTGAGGCTACAACTGATATCATTCACCTCAAATTGTGGTTAGCTTAGAGAAGTCTTTGCTTTGGTAGCTACCCCAAACTTGGATGCTAACTCTTATGCCCAGCAATGTACACAGTATCCTTTTGTTCTCTGAAACTATGATCATGCTACATAGTGTATACAGTTTAATTGGATATCTACAACGTTCCACACATTCTACTTGCTACTGGAGTTATAAGACACAGCCCTTCCTTCTACTTCCTTAGTTTGCGGGGAGGCAGGGAAAAGTCAGTCAACCATTCTTGATTTATAATAGCGCTATGACAAAGGTAAAGCCCACACAGTGCTGTGAAAACACATAAAAAAGACAGATATCCGAATGGTCAGATGATCTGCAAGGCTGCCTAAAAGATGGTGCTAAGCTAAGTTTTGAAGAACAAGTATGGTATAGCTTCAGTTGCCCTGTGACCCTACTTCATAAATATGAGTTAATTTGTTATTTTAAAAGAATGCTCTCCTAAGCCTATCCTCTTACACTTGCCTACTAATCAAAAAAACAAAATCAAACAAAGCTAATGAAAATCTAGAAACCATAACTTTAAGAAGGTATTGCTCCACAAAGTATTTTATAACTTATCTGTGTGCAGTTCCGTTAACTTTGGCAACCACAGCACAGCACACATGTACAACTACAAAATCAGCAGTTCAAGAACGTGCCATACCTGGATAACCCTGAGAACCGGGTCATAAAGGTTTTCACTGGTGACTCTGTCTAAAGCAAGGTTCCTCAGAGTGAGGGCCACAGAGGAGTCTGGTCTGGAAACTCTTTCTGGTCCATGGCAAAAGAAGGAGCTCGTGCTAGAATTTAAATCAATGCACTGCTTCCTTCCTTGAGAAAACCAAGCTATGCAAAAGAAATTCAGCTGATTTACATTTTGGCACAAGCTTATGTCGTCACAGACCAGTGACAACGAAGTCTGCACCCCAGTACTTTCAGTAGCACTGATCTAAATGAAGATCACCCAGATAGGACAGTTCTCTTTCTCTCACACCCAATATCGAATCCAACTCTAGGTCATATGTGTATGAGCATGTTTTGTATCCTACCTTCCACCATATTTTGTGCGTATCCCAAATGTAGCTTCTTTGACCACTTCTACCACTATAGTCATAGTCCAAACAATCCTTATTTCTCACATCCATTATTGCAGCCGCCCACTAAATGGTTTCTCTTCTTCTGTCCCTGTCCTGTGATAATCCTGCCTCCTTGGCAGCTAGGATGAAACTTCTAAAATCATCAGTTGGGTCAGGTCACTGTTGGGCTTAACAAATGACTGAAACACTCTCTAAAGACTGCTTCCCTGGTTCTCCTGCTACCTCACTGGCTGCTGTTCCCCAGGCACCTTGCTTTTTCCTCCTTTGCTTCCCATTCTCTAAATTCTCTACCCTGAGCCAGTCCTCAGATCCCTCCTATATTTAATCTATGTACTTTTATTGTTCCTCAACCTCCAGACTTGTCATACTCTTTCATATTATCCACATTATTCAAATATGTTTTCTTCAAAGCCTTTACCTATGTACGTGCTTAACTGTTGATTGTTTCCACAAACTAGAATGTAATGTCTGTGAAAGCAGCGATTTCTTTGGATTTATTCACCACTTTTTTTCTATGTTTGGCAAAGAGTAAGCGATCAATTTACGTATTGAATGAAAGAATGAATAAATGAGTTGGGACTCCTCAAAATTAATATAAAATGAAAACTACCATCAGTTTATTATACAGTTAGCTGAAGTATATTATGCAAAAATATGTATTTGGAGAGGGGGGTTCCTACACATCAACTCCAATCAGATGCTCATTCATGCCGGGCTGTAGGAAACGCCTAGACTTTCCCTGTACTTTCGTCACCCAGATGCTGCTCCTCTGTGACTTATGCTGTTCTGCACTGGAACAGTCCCTTCCCTGTGTCAGGGGCTGTACTGAAAACAGCAGAGAATGCTCAGGTTTTCTGCCAGCAATGGTACCAAGTGCAAGGTCCATATATTCAGAGTCGCCACTTGAACTTCTGTAGACCTAGCTCTTCCCTGTCTTAATTTCACAAAACCGAAGGAGTCTCCTCATCTTCCAATACACTCTGCCTGCCGCAAATGAATTTTCATTGCCCAGGAACCCCATCTGTCTGCATGGCCCATCTGTCCCTGGGCTGCAGCTATAGGTCTCAGCGAGCAGCCTCTGCGTTCTACACGGGCACGGCCAGGGCAACAGGATGTGCTTCGTACCTCACCCCTTTTGGTTAGAAGAACATGCAGACTGAGAGTCAAATGCACAGGAAACTCCACTGCACTGAAGTGTGCATTCCAGCCACTTTCTGTGTGAGCCTACAAAGCATCCATCTAGCTGGAACCGCCCCCAGGGGGCTCTGTTCTCTCAGCTATATATACTTACAGATACGATGACTGATAACAAACTGAATACTTGAAGGCAAATTTAGATGTGTGTGCTAATTTGTGTTTATTAATCAATCTCCTATGGATACAAAGGTGAGAACTGTTTTAGTTCTTGTTTTTTTGTCACCAAGGAGATAGTTTATTAAGCCATCGGTTCACTAAACACAGCACAACAGAGTTTCATTACCCTCACGTTACTCTCTCTTGTGCAGCATTTGTCTTTTGAAAATGTGATGTTTTTCCCCATTAAATTACCTGGGAAGGAGAAATCTATTTTTTTCTATTGCAGGAGCACAAGGGATGATAAAGACCAGTATATTCTATGATATCTAATGGAAAACTGGTGTTTGTTGTATTTTCTCTTCTAAATGGAAGAGAGCAAGCTAAACCAAGATGTTTCTTTACATATTTGGAGACCATCCAGGCCATTAACTTGGAAGACAATGTTTTCTGGTCACTGAATTATGATATGCAGAGTACCTCTTCTTATAGCTTAGTAACCGGGTTCTATTATTAGCTAAAGGGCTTGTGTTATAACCCTTCCTAGCACAAATTATTATCCATGAGACAAGCATCAATGTAAAATGAAGGTCTTAATAATGCCTCTGATTCCCCTAGCCTCCTTTAAGCCATGAACAATCCTAAGTTATAGATGTTTCATGTATCTCTTCAGAAAGAAATAATGAAAAAATAAGCCACTAGCATAAACTTGTATCAGAAATGTCATTATAGATCCTCTGCTTTTCTGCTTTCCACTTTAGGTTCACAGGACACTTGAAATGCTCTTTTTCATTACCATACTGTGTATTTGTTCTTACCTGTCTTTAAAAGGAAATGGCTGTAAGAAACCAATACCTAGGATGCCAAATGGAATGACGCTGTTGCAGAACTGTGCGTCCAAAACGACTGACTCATATTTTCTAGTTATTTAATGTCCAAATGCTGAGTTACTAGAACTAGAGGATAATTTGTCTTTTATTGTTGTCACTGCTTGTCCTTCTTATCTTGCTATTCACGTTAGAGACTATTACTGGCGTTGTAATATCTTGTTTGTTGAACAACAGACCTTAGAATGCCTTATGGTAAAAGCAAACGCACAACAGATAAATGTATCCATGTCTTTCAGATGGCAAGGCTGTAACTAGGAATCAGCCAGCCACCATTAATGTTTGTTTCTGTAATACACAGCAACACTAAGTCTCCCGTTTCTACATTTGAGAAAGACTAGGATGCTACTACCTCAGAATCTAGTTTAAAAGATCCAGTGCTATTTAAAGGAAATGGCATCAGGAGGGGAAAGTTAGCACATCCTTTGGTCTCTCTTACTAACTTTCTGGCTCAGGGCAATGGAGATTTTCAAATCCTTCACTCCACACCAGATGACGTCTTCAGACCTCTCCCTTCCTGCTGTCACTTTGTATAGGGCCAGTTTATGGGCTGCTTTTATGCTTTAATTATTTTATTTAAAAGTAACAAAAACCGGGACTTCTCTGGTGGTCCAGTGGCTAAGACTCCGTGCTCCCAATGCAGGGGGCCCGGGTTCGATCCCTGGTCGGGGAACTAGATCCCACATGCTACAACTAAGAATTCACATGCCACAACTAAAGATCCCGCAAACGGCAATGATGATCCTGCGTGCTGTAACTAAGACCCGGAGCAGCCAAATAAATAAATAAATATTAAAATAAAATAAAAGTAACAAAAACCTAACTTAAGTTAGTTTAAATGGAAGTGAAAAAAATGGGCTCATGCAACTGAAATACTTGGTAATCTCACTGATTTCGGGTGTGGGGAGATCAATAGGCTGAACTGTGCCTTTTCATCTCATCTCGTTTCTATTTTCCTTGGACTAGCTTCATTTTCAGGCAGGCTTTCTCCATTTGATAACAAAGATGGCCACCAGCAGCTCTAGGTACAAATCCTAGCAAGTCTGTGAGCCCCACGAGAAAGAGAGCGTCATTTCCGTGTTCTGTCAAAATCCCAGGGAGTGCTCTCATCATCCTGCCGGCTGAGATCACACACCCATCCTTGAACAAATCACTGTGGCTGCAGGCGGGGGCCCTTTGGCTGGCTGGGTCACATGCTCACCCTAGGTGAACAGGAGCAAAGAAGACAGGCTAGCTCCTCACCAACTGCAGGACTGAAAGCGTTGATTCTAGGGGTGGGAGCAGTCCACACAGGAAAGCTGCACAGATAAAAGACACATTTTCACGGGAGCACATTTTCAAATGAAGAATCTAAAATACAGAACAAAGCCCTTCGATGTTATGGTTACGCTCTGAGGCTCTTGTTGACATCATGTGTAAAGATGCCAAACACACAAAGAAATAATTCTCTGTAACTGCTTTAGTCACCTCCTCTGAATAGCCTTGTCTCAAGGTCCTTTCAAGGTCCTTCACGGTGTAGAACCAATAAGTATCCTCCTAGATCTTCTGTGTACTAGGTAAAAAGAACTGGGGCATTAATAATGAGCCACTTAAGTACAGGTGGATGCTGGCCGTTTCAGCACATGCTGCCTTAGTTTCATGTGAACCGTTGCAGAAATCGCACATAAGGGGACACACAGATCTTGGTTTGGCAGCTTTAAAGGGAAGAAGTTCATGTCCAATGCCTCCACAAGAATGATACAATCATCTGGTAACTAATTCATCCCCACTGGTAGCTAACATTAAAATGAGGCAGAGCTGCTCCAATTAACTTCTGGACAAAATGTTGCCATTTCAAAAAGTATACACATGAAATAAAAACTGTGTTTTACATTCTTACTCAAATGATCTACATATTGCAAGAATTTTTAATTCAGAGAAGTGGTTAAGAAGGCCACCTAGACATCAGTGTTCAATATTACTATGGGCCATATTTTCTAATCAAATGGAAAATTCAAAATTAGTCTACAAATGTAAATGTAGCGGAGATAACCATCCCTAAAAATTGCAAGTCAGTTCAATTCAATTATACAATAATACCTCCAGCCTTTTATAATGAGGTCCAAATAAACAGGTAAACAATGGCAGCTAAAATCGCAAGCAGATACCTGAGTGATTTTAATAGCCCTTTTTTTTCTAAAGACTGAAGACAATGTTACAATAGCTTTCATAATGGAAACTTTACGAAGAAGTCTTCAAAGGCAAATGACAAAGGCGAGTGGTTTAGAATTCCCTCAGCTCAGAAGCTCAAAGAAACTAGTAATTTAATCTTAAAACTGATACCAAAAGCTTGCTACTGGAGGTGAAGGAATATCTGTAATAATGTACGTGTATTATGGTGCATGTGTCATGTCCACTGTATTTAAATAGCCAACTTATTTTTCTTAAGTTGAAAGGCATTCTGCTTCTGCTAATGGTATCTGTTCTCTTGGAAAAGAAACAGCATTACCTTTGGGTCATTGTGTCAATAAAGAATGGTTGATTATGTCACTCTCTGTTTCAAAGACCAAAATCCTCAGCCTGGCCAAGAAAATCCTGTATGTCTGATGCTAGCTTACCTTTCCACCTCCATCTGGTCCTACCCTCACCCTTGACTCAGCCACACCGATCACCTTGCATTGCCTCATAAAGGCCAAGCTGTTTCCTCTGCTTGGGACACGCCCCTATTCCTGCCCGCAACTCCACCTATGCGGCCCCCGATTAGGGAGCCCCTCTTTGAGCAGGGTCATTTCACTCTGCTGTACAGCCTCCCACCCCACCTACTTGGTGTGCCGAGTTCCTTCCGGCACTACAGCTAACACTACAGCTAACACCCACAGGGGCAGGGACACATCTGCTCTGCCCCTTATTATATATACCATCTGTGTTCAGCTGAGTGCCTGACACATATTAAGATCCCAAACATTTGTTAGAAAAATGTTCCATTGCAGCCTAAGATTAATGTCTCCCAGAAAGTATATTTCAGTCAAAATATACTTTGGCAGATTTCACAATGATCTGCATTCTTTGAACACATCAGGAAGGTCACAGTAAGAGCACTGCAGTAACTTCAGGAAATTTAATTGTGAGGTTTTACAGACCAAACCTAGGTCAGTGATAGAAGTTAAACAAAAGCAGATTTTATTCCAGAAGAGGCAAAACTTCCTGTCAGGGTTGTCAAAAATGAAAAAAGCTATGCTGAGATATGTAGAAAACTTACCTTCATAACGGATATGTAGCTAGCTGCAAAGTATAACCCACAGGGAAGCAATTCTCCCGTTCCTCGGGCGTCCAGGTGGATGCCCATTTGCCCAATAACACTACCGGCATTTAAGTCACCCAAATGGTTCGCTCTGGCATGACAGCATTTAAAATAAAGTTTAAAAGACAATAAAAGTAAAAATATAAAAATCTTGGCAAAAAAAAAAAAAAAAAATCTTGGCAAGGGAGATGTGTTCATTTAAATCTTACACTACCTGCCAGGGAACTGAATCAATACTAGAAAAAGAGCCCTGACCTATGGCTCTGAAGTTAGACATCAGTCCTCCTGGAATTCACAAACATGTAAGTGGAACCCACAAGACTGACTCTGTTAGAGTTGCGTGTCTCCCCACCAAGGATTCCAGAGGCCCAGAGCCATGAACATGGGATGGTGCTCTAAAACCTAGGCCTCTAATAGGCAAGGTGCATGACACCAGGTCCTTACTTCTAAGGCCCCACTATAGGAGAGGCTTCTTAAAGAAGCCACCGAGAATCTACACATGCTCAGAAACATGCTCATTGCCCTCACCATTGACAGAAAACCTGCTAGAACCACTGTTCCCTACGGAATGGCACAGATGGCATCCGGCAGATCAAGAACACGTGCAGAGTGTGGGAACGCACTCAACAGCTCCGGCTTTCTGGACCAAGCCATCTGTGCTGAATGGAATTTACTGCTGACAGACCAAGAGAGGTTCCAGGTTCTTCTGTGATGCTGTGAATCCCTCTAGGAGTCTGTGAAAGCCTATGACCTCTTCTAAGAATGAGATACATAGGAATACAAAGGAAATGAAATACAATGAAACAGTTATCAAATTATAAAAGAATGAATTCGTGACATGGTATATGTGTTTCTTTTTCTAATACTCTAAATAAAAAGATCTAACAGCAGATCTAATAATAACCAAACTTTCAAAGTAGCAATGAGCATAGATGATATTTTTTAAACATCTTTATTGGAGTATAATTGCTTTACAATGGTGTGTTAGTTTCTGCTTTATAACAAAGTGAATCAGTTATACATATACATATGTCCCCATATCTCTTCCCTCTTGCATCTCCCTCCCTCCCACCCTCCCTATCCCACCCCTCTACGTTCTCACAAAGCACCGAGCTGATCTCCCTGTGCTATGTGGCTGCTTCCCACTAGCTAGCTATTTTACATTTGGTAGTGTATATATGTCCATGCCACTCCCTCACTTCGTCCCAGCTTCCCCTTCCCCTTCCCTGTGTCCTCAAGTCCATTCTCTACGTCTGCGTCTTTATTCCTGTCCTGTCCCTAGGTTCTTCAGAACTGTTTTTTTTCTTTTTAGATTCCATATATATGTGTTAGCATACGGTATTTATTTTTCTCTTTCTGACTTACTTCACTCTGTATGACAGACTCTAGGTCCATCCACCTCACTACAAATAACTCAATTTTGTTTCTTTTTATGGCTGAGTGATATTCCATTGTATATATGTGCCACATCTTCTTTATTCATTCATCTGTCCATGGACATTTAGGTTGCTTCCATGTCCTGGCTATTGTAAATAGGGTTTCAATGAATAGTGTGGTACATGACTCTTTTTGAATTATGGTTTTCTCAGGGTATATGCCCAGTAGTGGGATTGCTGGGTCATATGGTAGTTCTGTTTTTAGTTTTTTAAGGAACCTCCATACTGTTCTCCACAGTGGCTGTATCAATATACATTCCCACCAACAGTGTAAGAGGGTTTCCTTTTCTCCACACCCTCTCCAGCATTTATTGTTTGTAGATTTTTTGATGATGGCGATTCTGACAGGTGTGAGGTGATACCTCATTGTAGTTTTGATTTGCATTTCCCTAATGATTAGTGATGTTGAGCATCCTTTCATGTGTTTGTTGGCAATCTGTATATCTTTGGAGAAATGTCTATTTAGGTCTTCTGCCCATTTTTGGATTGGGTTTTTTTTTTTGATATTGAGCTGTATGAGCTGCTTGTAAATACTGGAGATTAATCCTTTGTCAGTTGCTTCATTTGCAAATATCTTCTCCCATTCTGAGGGTTGTCTTTTTTGTCTTGTTTATGGTTTCCTTTGCTGTGCAAATGCTTTTAAGTTTCATTAGGTCCCATTTGTTTATTTTTGTTTTTATTTCCATTTCTCTAGGAGGTGGGTCAAAAAGGATCTTGCTGTGATTTATGTCATAGAGTGTTCTGCCTATGTTTTCCTCTAAGAGTTTTAGAGTGTCTGGCCTTACATTTAGGTCTTTAATCCATTTTGAGTTTATTTTTATGTATGGTATTAGGGAGTGTTCTAATTTCATTGTTTTACATGTAGCTGTCCAGTTTTCCCAGCACCACTTATTGAAGAGGCTGTCTTTTCTCCATTGTATATTCTTGCCTTCTTTACCAAAACTAAGGTGACCATATGTGCGTGGGTTTATCTCTGGGCTTTCTATCCTGTTCCATTGGTCTATATTTCTGTTTTTGTGCCAGTAACATACTGTCTTGATTACTGTAGCTTTGTAGTATACTCTGAAGTCTGGGAGCCCGATTCCTCCAGGTCCGTTTTTCTTTCTCAAGATTGCTTTGGCTATTTGGGGTCTTTTGTGTTTCCATGCAAATTGTGAAATTTTTTGTTCTAGTTCTGTGAAAAATGCCATTGGTAGTTTAATAGGGATTGCACTGAATCTGTAGATTGCTTTGGGTAGTAGAGTCATTTTCACAATGTTGACTCTTCCAATCCAAGAACATGGTATATCTCTCCATCTGTTTGTATCGTCTTTAATTTCCTTCATGAGTGTCTTATAGTTTTCTGCATACAGGTCTTTTGTCTCCTTAGGTAGGTTTATTCCTAGGTATTTTATTCTTTTTGTTGCAATGGTAAATGGGAGTGTTTCCTTAGAAGATTTTTTTAAATATCTGCCAACAACTGTAATGGGATATGATATTATCTGTGACTTCCATTGGTGATAGTCACAGGTACTGCTGATGCCACTGTGGTTGGTAACCTACACCTATAATGAAGGACAATGCTAAATTTCAATTAGAGGTTAATAACAATAAAGATGTCATTTTTCCTTACCCAAGTTTGTGTACTAGCTGAATTCTATCCATGCCTGTGAACTACAGGTTAAGAACCCCAGTTCAGAAGGATATTAGATGAATTCTAAAGACGCTTTAACTTTGAAGAATCTATGACCAACTTGACATACGTTTTAGGGTAGTGAAAAACCTGTTTATGTATTTACAGGGGGCTTTGAGGTTCAAAAGGAGAGTAGTTTATAAATCAATAGTATTTTATGTATCATAATGAAAAAAACCCTCAGATCATATATAGGACTGTCTTCTTGCTGAGCAAATTATGACCTCTAAGTCTCTCCTAGCCTCACAATCAGCCCCTCTAAGCACTCCTGCTTTCTACATAATTGTCTTGATCTCCTTCCCAACCTTTGCATTTTCTAAAGTGCCATGTTTTTCATGAAATATTCATGGCTGTCTCCCTGATGGTTACTCTCAGTGAACACTGGCACAGTGGTGAAGTCAGCACTTTCCTTTTATTCCTTTTTATTGCCCTGTAGAATTCTATTCTATGGAATACCAGCACAATTTGTTTATCCATTCCCCAACTGATGGACCTCTGCGATGTTTCCAATATTTAGCAATTATGAATACAGCTGCTACATAAACGTTTGAGTTCTCTGGGTCTTCCCTCACTCTTAGGCGCTATGAACCTGGGCCTTAGGCTGGCTTTTCCTCAACTTTTCTACAGATCTCCACTTTGTACCAGGGCAGGATGCTGGGCTCAGTGGGGTTTCTGCCCCTTCCCCAGTGGCAAAAGGCTTTTGCCAGTAAGAGAAGAATCTGGGCTTGGAGGTGGGATTTTACACCTGTTTCCAGGGGCAGCCTCTCACTATGTGCACACCTGTGGAACCAATGGGGTTTCTCCCTCTGGTTAACCTCCTTGCCCCCAAACTCTCTGGTAAGCACTGAGCAGAGGCCCATGGGAAAGAACTTGTCCACTTATATGTGGAATCTAAAATATGATACAAATGAACTTAGTTACAAAACAAAACAAAGTCAGAGACATGGAAAACAAATGTATGGTCACCATGGGAGGGAGAGGGATAAATTAGCAGTTTGGGATTAGCAAATTCAAATTACTATATACAAAATAGATAAACAAGGTCCTACTGTATAGCACAGGGAACTATACTCGATATCCTGTAATAAATCATAATGGAAAAGAATATGAAAAGGAATATATATATGCATAACTGAATCACTTTGTTATATACCAGAAACTAACACACATTGTAAATCAACTATACTTCAATTAAAAAAAAAGAAAGGGGGCCTTCCTGGTGGCGCAGTGGTTGAGAATCTGCCTGCCAATTCAGGGGACACGGGTTTGAGCCCTGGTCTGGGAAGATCCCACATGTCGCAGAGCAACTAAGCCCATGAGCCACAACTACTGAGCCTGCATGTCTGGAGCCTGTGCTCCACAATGGGAGAGGCTGTGACAGTGAGAGGCCCGCACACCGCGATGAAGAGTGGCCCCCGCTCTCCACAACTGGAGAAAGCCCTCGCACAGAAACGAAGACGCAACACAGCCAAAAATAAATAAATAAATTTATTAAAAAAAAAAAAAAAAGAAAGAAAGAACTTGTGAGAGAGTGCAGACTCCCCTTGCATCTACGCTCCCAGGTATTCTCAGGTATCCTGCTAAGTCCTCACTTGACTTTCAAGAATTTTTTAAAGATTTTAAATCTTTCTTCTTATTCGCTTTCTAAAATATTTTTATCTTTAGTTGTGGTAAAACATACATAAAATTTATTATCTTTACCATTTTAAGTGTACAGTTCAATGGCATTACGTCCATCCACATTGTTGAGCAACCATCACCACCGTCCATCTCCAGAACCTTTTCATCTTGTAAAGCTGAAACTCTGTATCCATTAGCCAAGAGCTCCCCATTTCCCCCTCCCTATAGCCCGTGACAGCCACCACTTTTTTTTTTTTTTTTTTTTTGCGGTACGCGGGCCTCTCACTGTTGTGGCCTCTCCCGTTGCGGAGCACAGGCTCCGGACACACAGGCTCAGTGGCCATGGCTCACGGGCCCAGCCGCTCTGCGGCATGTGGGATCCTCCCGGACCGGGGCACGAACCCGTGTCCCCTGCATCGGTAGGCAGACTCCCAACCTCTGCACCACCAGGGAAGCCCCAGCCACCACATTTTCATCTCCATGAGTTTGACTATTCAAGGTACCTTATAAAGTGGAATCATATAAGAATCTGTCTTTTTGTGACTGGTTTCTTTCACCTACATAATGTCTTCAAGGTTCATCCATGTTAGAGCATGTGTCAGAATTCCCTTCCTTTTTAAGGCTGAATAATATTCTATTGTATATGTATATGCCACATTTTGTTTATCCATTCATCCATCGATAGACACTTGGGTTGTTTCTACACCATGTCTACTGTGACTAATGCTGCTATGAACATGGGTGTACTCTTCTTATTCACTTTTGTGTATATTATTTCTTCTTCCTATGAGCTGGCACAGGTAAAAGGGTTCATGTCCCATATCTCCTTAGAAGGACTTGTCCTTTTTTGGACTTCAGTTCACTTGCTTATCTTGTGACCTCAGCTCTTGATGGGCCCAAGACAAGTTATGACTTTATATAATATACAAAATCCAGCTTTTTGTCATTGTGATAGTGGGAGTGATTTCTTGTGAATTTCTCCACCTTACATGGAAACCAAACTTCTGAACTTTATTTCATCAAAAATAAACAAATGAAAAGAAAAGAAAGAAAGACTGTTGGGAGGAGTGGGAAGATGGAGGAAGAACAAGATGGAAGGAAGTTGGTGAAAGAGATAATACTACTCATCTTCCATATCTTCTAATCTAGGAAGTTACCAGATAAGAGCAAATATCAAGATCTAGAACTCTATGTATTTAGGGATACGGAAATAAACACCAGAAAAAAAGTGGTTGCTTCCTATGAATAAGGAATTGGAGATAGTGAGCAGTGGAGGAGGAAACTACTAGTCTATATCATATGCCTTGTAGAAAATTTTGACTTTTTAAACATGCTCATATATAAAACTGGCTGAAAATTTTAAAAATTCCTTCAGTATTATAATTGATTCCCTC
This sequence comes from Pseudorca crassidens, assembly GCF_039906515.1. Taxonomy (NCBI): domain Eukaryota; kingdom Metazoa; phylum Chordata; class Mammalia; order Artiodactyla; family Delphinidae; genus Pseudorca; species Pseudorca crassidens. Next base: position 31,983,893 of record NC_090312.1, read on the forward strand.
AGGTAGTAAAATGTAAAAAAAAAAAAAAAAAACCTGTAAAAAGAAAATCTCCTTCTTCTTTATGAAGTCTGGGCCCTATCACAAAAAGAAAGGAAAACAAAAACAAATAACAATGGAGAAAGAATTACATAAATTAAAATTAATTCAACATTTATTCTATCAATGTACAAATCTACCTTAAAAGCCAGAAAAGCAATTTTGAGTTGCTCTTAAAGGATAGTTCAGAAACACATAGTACCTAGGCACTATAAGCAACGCAAAGCCATATTTATATGCACAAAGTTCCCTTTCTCTGGGCCAACAGGTATCTTGTGAACCAACACAGAAAGGGAGGACTCTTACACATAACAGCTGCTTTCAGGTGTCCACAGTGCAAAGGAGTGCCAGAAACAGCAAGGAAGAAAGTCCAGACACATGAATCATCGGGAGAACTCTGACATAGAAATTTCCAAGTCTCAATCATCTATATATATTACCTTCTTGATTTTTTAAAAATATCACACCATTAAAAAATTTAACTGCGTGAATTTTTAAAGGAAGCTTTGTGTCATTATTTTATATGGAAACTAGCACTGAGCATGAAAGAAAATAAAACAAAAATGAATAGAATGGAAACAAAATAGTTTTACTGGACTTTTGAAAGCTTGGCAACTGAAGCCTACTCTGTTAAAAAGGGAGCTAAAACTAGTATCTCGAATACATGTTTAACACTAGCACCCAATTGAAACTTCCTCCTTGCCTTAATAAGAAACATTGGAAAAGAACAAATACAAAATCCTTTCAATTCAGTTCAGTACGTATCCATACACCACCCGAAGTCATCTCGTATAAAATCAGTCATAGTGTCCCCCACTCTGAGAAACACTGCTTTAGCCAAAGTCCCCTCCAGTCCTCACAGTAACACATGAACTTCAGAGGTTCAGGGCTGCCTCTGTTGGCAAAGACAGCCCAGAGGCGGAAAGAGATTAAGGAGGAAAATCACTCCGCAACTCCACCCCTATTTTTAAGATGGTAAAAATGAAACAAAGAGAGGGATGATATATGAACAAGGTAATCCTATAGAGCCAGAAGGCCATGGAGAAATCGTATGAAGGAACATGACCGTGCTGAGACCTATCAGGTCAAGTACTCCAGGGAAACAACGTGAACATATATTTGTAAAGTAGACTCCGATTAAACAACAAATTCACTCAACAAGTAATTACTAGTCTTGTGCTTTGTGCCAGATACTTTACAGGTTCCTGGATATGTACTATCACTACCATAGAAGACCACTGAAATATTTATCTACGTAATAACCAGAGACTATGCATGCCATGTTTACTACTGTTTCCACCAACATACAATACCACGCTTCATGCTTAATAAATGTTTGGGGGATCACTAACGGCCTATGTGTTCCTAGAAGAGAATCTTAAACGTGGAACGTTGGGCAGTTATCTAATCTAAGCTCCCTGGATATTCAGAAATCTCTTCTACATCATCCGTAACAAATATGGATGACGAGCTCCTGCTGAGTGCTTCCAGAGATGGGGACTCCTGAACCACACTATATAAGATTGTTCTCGCTTACAGTGAGCGAAAATCGGCTTCTCTGAAATTCCCGGCCATAGGTCTTAGCTCTTAAGCGAGCGATAAAGATTCAATCTTTCTTCCTTTCGACAACTGGAAGCTCATATTATATTTATCTTGAACTCCTCTTTGCCAAGTTTATGGTCCGTAGTTCCAAAAAACTGCCCTTACAAAGCAAACTGTTTTTCCACTAGTTCTCCAGGGGACACATGATCATCTGAAAAGGGGTGCCTAAACCAGGCATGATACTTCAGATAGAGTTTTATAGCAGAATAATAGGATAGTACCCCCTTCCCACTCTTTAGACCCAGCTACGTGCATTGTTGTTTATTTTATCCACATTACATCAGTACTAGGTTGGATAGTGTCTCCCCAAATCTCATGTCCTTCCCAGAATCTCAGAATGTGACCTCATTTGGAATTGGGTCATTATAGATGTAATTGCTTACATTAAGATGAGGTCATACAAGAACAGTATGGGCCCTTAATCCAATATGACCAGTGTTCTTATCAGAAAAGAAGAGACACAGATTCAACACAGGGGAGAAAGAACACCATGTGATGATGCAGGCAGAGATTAGAGTGATGCCTCTGTAAACAGAGGAACGCCAACAATTACTGGCGGCACCAGGAGCTAAGAGAAAGGCATGGAACAGATTCTCCCCCTAGAATCTTCAAAGAGAGGATGGCCCCGTCAACACCTTGACTGCAGACTTCTATCTTCCAGAACTGTGACAGAATAAATTTCTGTTGTTTTTAGTCACCCAGTGGGTGGTAATTTGTAAGAGTAGCCTTAGGAAACCAACAAAGTATTTTTGCCTCCCACATGGATTCTGTTTAGATAATACACTCATTTTATTTGTTGCTGTCGTTTTGTTTTCCTTTTTTCCCTTCTAGTAATTCATCATCACTGAAGCAAGTTTTTCCCATCCGAATCTATGTAGTGGACATGATTTGAGTATGCCTGCCCGGTATCATCTAGTCCCCTCCTTCTGGTAGGAGCAGATTAGAGATTATGCCTTGGTAGCCCCTTGGGCCCATGAAACACAATGTTGGTGGACTGCCAGTCAAGATGCCCTGTTTTTTCTCTGAACTGACTCTCTCTTTCTCTCTCAGAATTCTGAGTCTTGGGCACAGTGACACAATGACGGAAAACAGTTAGAGTTGACTCAACCCGACAGCGGGGTACCCTTTCCAAGGTCTTCTTCTTCAGCATTTCCTTCGATTCCATGAACTACTCCATGACCATATGATGAATTCCTTTCTGCTTAAATTGCCCAGAACCAGTTTCTATTTAATTCAGTTAAGGAACTCTGATAAATTACAAAACTGAAGCTTTGAATTTTGTTCTGCTGTGTTTTACCGCCTACCTTATTTTGACTTACCACTATTAGTAGGTTCCACTGAAATTTCAGCTTCACTCCACTCCCTCCCACAAAATAATCTATGGAAGCAGCTCAAAACTCTTCTACATACAGCTATCTATAATGGATTTATTATTGTTTTAGCAAGGCTTATGTCCAAGGCTTCTGTCCAAGAAGAAGCTATTGGAAGACTTAAAAGAAATTAATACATAGTTTCCAACTGGACTACTAACAACCTTTTTATTCTCACTCCCATTAACAATGAACTAGTCACATGGTTTGAGCCTTAAATTAGGTCCTACCTGGAGCCAGATACACTCCCCTATTTTACTGAGTTACACATTCATGAAGTCTCTCTCTCTCTTTTTTACTTCCCCTCAAGTCACTTAAAATCAGGTTTTCTGATTCTTCACAGTGAAAAACTCTGAACTAATTCAAGTATAAATAATTACTTTAGAGGCGTAGCTGAAGTATGGCGAATTGGCAGTGTACAAGGACAAAGAAGGGTGCCAGGCACCATGCTAAGATCTTTACTTGCTTATCGTACTTAATCATCACAGGAATCATACCTGTAATCTGGTGGGTGTGATTCGCAAAAGACAGGAGAAGCTGGAAAGTCAAGTAATTTGTCCAAGTTTTCACAGCTAGTGACTTAAAAATGGAGATTTGAATTCAAGTCTGTCTGATTCGAAAGGGAATGTTTTTTCTGTCCTGGCTTTCAATTTTAAGTCTTTCATTACTGCAACTGATAATATATCTTTACCATAAATTACAAATAAGACAACATACATAATATACTTTACAACTCACAAAGTACTTCCAACACATGTAGGTTTTAACATTTTCACTGAATCTGAAACTCTTCAAGAAACCACAATGGCAACAGCACTGATTTAAAACAAAAACGAAACTATTAATTTAGCAACAGAACCATCAACAAGGGCCAATCTTCAATTTTCTTGTCATTAATAGCAATAACCTATTTGAAGAACATTATCCATAGTGGCGTTTTTTTTTTTGTTTTTAGATAAAACTCTACTAATGTTCACCCCAATTAGGAAAACATAAACGTGTACTTGATCATCTTGATCACTTAAGTGAAGAGCTGGGTTGATCTCCTATACAAATTCAATTAGAGATCCATTGATGCCTTCTTTAGTTGCCTATAAAAGACCTGGAACGTAACAACTGAAAAGAGAGGTTCTTGAGCTGAATAACCATTTTTAGATAAACAGAAGAAACATGGATTTAACCAAGAAAATAAGTGTGCTCTTAAGGTGGAGAATGTTAGGATGGAGACTTTGAAAAATTATAGACTCAGCTGAAATGATGCAGCATAACCTTGGGCAAATCACACCATAATCCTGAGTCCCCAAGGCCCCATCAGTCAAAAGAGGACATCAGACTACTTCACCTCCAAAACCCCTTCCTAACTATGATCCACTCCCATTGTCCTTTTCCATCTCATCTTGCTCACCAATGGCCCCACTACTTCCACTTCCTAGACAGTAACTATTTAAATTCCAGCACTAGAAGGACATATAAGCACCACCATCACCAACACTGTTAATACGCACTTTTGCTTTGAAAATATTTCCTCTAATCCTATAGTGAACTCTACAGGGAAAAAAAAAAATCTCCATTTCAAAGATGAGGAAATTGGAGCTCCATGAAGTTAAAAAGGAAAAAAAAAACCTCATCTAAAGTCACAGAACTACTAAGTAAGAGTGCCAGATCTGACTGCAAATCTCTTTTTTTTTTTTCTTTTTTGCGGTACGCGGGCCTCTCACTGCTGTGGCCTCTCCCGTTGTGGAGCACAGGCTCCGGATGCACAGGCTCAGTGGCCATGGCTCACGGGCCCAGCCGCTCTGCGGCATGTGGGATCTTCCCGGACCGGGGCACGAACCCGTGTGCCCTGCATCGTCAGGCAGACTCTCAACCACTGCGCCACCAGGGAAGCCCTGCAAATCTCTTGATCCTCCTTAAACTGCTGTCCCTCTTTCCTGGCAATGGGTGGTGAGTATTCTGGCTCATCATTTGGTCTTTTCCGAAAACGTCAATTGATTCACAAGCCTGGTCGCAGCTCTGGTTCCAATCAAAATTGTTAAAATCAGGCTTCATAATCCAGAAGACTGAGATCTATGTTTTGGTCAGTGGAGTCCCAGACCAATGTCAAGTACCAGGCATGTTTGTGTGTAAAAGAGGCTGCTTCCAGCACCCATAACTGTGCTCCCGATGACAAACAGTATATCTCTTTCACCTTCTTTAAAAGGACAGAGACAACGCTAAATCACTAAATTAGAAGGGACTGCATCAGCCAATTTAGCCCAGTATTCAGATTCCAAATGATATCACATAATGAATATTCTAGAGATAGAAGAGACACACTATTTATACTGAAGGCTGAAAGCCTCAGGATACGTTCTAGGCTATTTGCTTCTGAAGATGAACAAGCATTTATGAACAAAAGTAAAACCTTCCACAGGCAAGGTTACCTTTTTCATGCATTACTGCTGCTTGTCCTTAACAATAATAAGCTAAAATGAAATTAAAAGCAGAAAGTCTCTTTGCCTCTGCTGTAGCATAAATTTCAAATTCCTGCTTTTGTTGTTCTTTTTCTCGTTCTTAAACTCAGCAAGGACAGCATACACTGTTCAATAAAATTCCCAGCCTTGACACTACCCTTCTTCCAGCTGGACAATAACTGACCTGCCACAGTGGCCCGCAAGTTTGTTCATAGGTAAGAGAAGCTGCCACATTATTTCATTCCCCACTCCCAATACATGCACTCTGATAGTTTAAAGCATAGGCAGTACCTAGTAGCCAAATCAGCAGAGATGTTCAGCTCTGTAATCTTTATATTAGTCTCATCAAAATAGTGACATGGTATGCTCAGCTTTTGAAAGTGAGCCTTTGTCACCAACATTATTGACAAAATTGATTTGAAATTCTGCTTCACTCTAACTATCATATCAGCCAGCCCACTGCCTCCTACTATGGCTATCAGAAGTATAAAAGGGCACAGATCCATTCAACAAGTATCTGTGGGGAAGGAAACCATCTCTCCTTCCTCAAATGTCAAACAAAATCAATAACTATGTCCTAAAGAAAGGAAAAGGGAGATAAGAACTGACCCCTTTCACCTCAGATTGCTCACTCCCTCCTTGTCTGATCTATAGAGAAACACGTAACTGTTTCCCCCCAATGGTTTCTTTTGCCTTCTGCATATCAACAATGTGTTCTGAAGTATTTTTAAGAATAAGGCTATATACCTCTATAGCCTCTCCAACTTTAATGAAAACAAATACCCATCCTGTGTTTCTTTTTATAGATAGACTTTGAGACATACGTGAAATATATGTATATTACTCTAAATGAACTTGGTTTTGCAAACCGGTTGCAAGGCACAATGCAGCTCAACATTGCAAATGCAGAGTCCCAGTGTCTAGAACAGAACCTGCTACTGTTGAACTTACAAATGCTTGTTGACTTTACAAATAGGATTATCATTGGTTCAAATCATATCCTTGAGGCTTCATACAGCCCATGAGAGGTGCCCTCTATCAACAACAGTGCGGCTCACAGTGAAGTTCTATCCTCCTCAGTTCTTTCACTCTGTCTTTGGAAAGAGGAAGCCTTCCTAAAATCAAGAATATGCAACTGAACAAACAATTGAACAAGACATTCAAGGGTGCAAGCAGAGAAACTGAGGTTGCCTCTGTGGAAAACAAGGACTCTCCCCACTGCCTTTTTCCAAGAGAGACGCAAATCTCTGTTCCTCTCAGAAGCAGGAAAGAGCTGTTTGTGTTTGTACACACAGGAGAAAAGGAGAGGTTACCGGGTGCCCCAGAAACTAAGCAGGAGACTCTTCTGCTGCATGAATTCCTGAAGGACTGAGGGATGGTGACGGCCAAGGATGGAGGGAATGGTTATTAGAACAAGAAGGGAAGTAAGCAGCCCTAATGAGGATCCCTTTAGAATGAATTCTGAAACCAACCCACCAATAAAAGTGCTGGCAGGTGGAGGGAGACGGAGGGGAGACTAACTAAATCTGTTTATTTTCTCCAGGCCTCAGTGTGATCATGACAAAGGTTTTATCAAGCAAGCTTCTGAGTTCCTGCACACAGGTGTTCTTAGAACACTTCCCTGATCTTATTACAGCCAAGAGTGTAAGCTATTGTTTCCCCTCTCCAAGCAGTGTATTGTACTGCAAGTCGGAAAGGTTTGCTTCTCAATACATGCCTTGCTGTCGATTTAAAACTGAAACTAAATGCACGAAAATTATACAGGTTCTTACCTTCCTGGGCAGATGTCTACAAATACTAAGGTTTCATTCTGGAACACTTCATGAGGCTTCTAATAAGTGTTCAGCTAACATTTTTGCCTGATTCGGTTCAATCCCTCACTACATGAAGAATTTATTAGTTGTAATTTAAATTAAATTAATATTAATTTTAAAACTATGTATTTTTAAAAGCAATTACCAAACAAGTACAGTGAAAAATACAGTGGCAGAACCAGTTTTAACTTGTTTTCATCAAAAAAATGTTTACTCAGTTCCTATGCATACTATATATGTCTTTTCAGACATTCCCAATCTACTTGAGGACTTTTTTTTTTTGAAGGCTGAAAAGAAGTTCTGCTAAAAGGAAACCTCTTTAATTTCCTTAAAGCGACTGTTTTTGAATATGGGGCCATTTGCAAAGAAAGTCTCTTAATATTAACTACTCTTGATTTTCAAGATAGACTTCCAATAGGAATACGTGAAAGCATCCTGACAGGAGCCGCTTTTCATTATAATCATACCTAGCTCTAAGCCAGGGTTCCTCATCTTCAGCACTGCTGACATGTGGGGTTGGATAACTCTTTGTTATGGGGGACAACCCAATGCCTTGTAGAATATTAGCAACATCCCTGGCCTCTGCTCACGGGATGCCAGTAGCACCCCTCCCCACCCAGTTGTAACAACCAAAAACATCTCCAGACATTGCCAGTGTCCCCTGGGGGGCAAAACTGTCCCTGTTGAGAACCACTGTTCTAAGCCTATCAGTAAGATCTAACCCTGGGGCAAGAGAAAGTGATTTCTCTTCTTACGTTTTGGTTAATATTTCTCTCACTCATTATTCTGCTTCATCAAACCATTTCACCACTTTTTTTTTTAATGACTTTACCTTAGGGTTGCAGGGAGTCCATTGATTATTTCCTAAAGTGTACCTGAATTTAGGGAACAATCCTCTGGGAAAATTATTAAGCTAGCCTTCAGAGGACTAAGAACCAGCCCAAGGGTACAATCCTTTGTATTTCAAATGCACGAGGTAAAGAGTGGAGACAGAAGGGTTTTCTCATTTTGCACTGAATTTAGCATTATATAAATGAAGCTTTCACCTCCACACACGCAAAAGATCTTCAGGTGCCTAAACTCTACCTTTATTTGACATCCTAATCAATTTACCCAACTCTCCTTCCTCCATGACTCCCAAAACAAAAAAAACAGGCAAACATATTTGGTTATATCTATTTGAGCAGCACTCTGGGGAGAACAGTATTAATGGGTAAGATAATAATTTATTTTACCTTCACCACATGTTCTAATAATAATCAATGAAAAAAACATAGTAATAGAAGCAGAAAATGACAGTATATGTCTTTGTATTCAAACTTTTCAGATATCCAGAATCATGGCCATACTTCAAAAGGTATTTTTCAATAGTTACTGTACTAGAAACTGGGCCAGCCACTGTCCTATGGAATAAGACAACATGCCCCTGGCCATTAGAAGCTTGCTGTTCTTCTGCTGTGTCCCTCCACAGGTCAGTGATCACCTTGCAAGACAACCCCATACTATGGTCCTCATCACTTTTTCAGAGTTTCTCACTTCCCTTCATCTGAGTCTCCCCCCTGCAATTTGGATGTTCAGAATTATTTCTGATGTCTGAACACACAATCTCAGAGCCCAGCCCTCTGAGATATCTGGCAGACAGTAAGCACAGCTCTCGCTCTCCCTTCTCCGAGTCCTTCCACAGATGGCACAGGTTTCCAGAGTCTCCTTCACCCTCATTTCCTGTATTTGGTAAAGTCTCGCTTAAAATATGGCACGGAGGACAGGAAATAGCAAGCTGGATGGAGTCTAAGAAACCGTGGACATGGTGACAACTCCCGCTCTGCCGCCCCCTCCCCTCCAGTTTCAGATGCGTACGCTGAAGAAGCTTCTTCCCTTCTTGTGGTTGGTGGGTAAAATATTTGTTAGTCTAAGAGGCGCTTTTGCATAAAGCTTTTTGCCCTCAGGGCTTGTTTTTTCTACTAACCTGGTCTTTTTCTTTTTAAGTTACAATTACCTGTGGGAAACTCTGGGGAGACCCACCTCGCGAGAACCAGTAAGTGCTGGCTATTTGGAGCCATCACTGGGGTCCGCGGGGCAACATCACTGCGTCACCTGCAGGGGCAGCAGAGTGAACTGAGGACCCCCGGAGTGACGCCCCAGGGAAAGACTGGTGGATTCGGGAGCCCCTCTAACCAGCGGGACTCCTCGGATTCCCTCTGGCAGAGGAGGGACAGCAGCGTCCTCCGGGGTACCGAATCAGAGGACAAGACCGGCGTCAGGTTTGGGACGTGCAGAAGTCGGGGGAAGAGGTTAGAGAAGAGCATCATTGGACGAGCAAAGAATGCGACCCTAGGGAAAGGAGGCAGAAGAGAGGCAGGAAAGCACGTTTCCTTTAATCCCCTCCCCGTGCCGCCTGTGGAGCCCTGGATCTCCTCGTCATGGAGACAGACTGCAGCAACACACACGACCCCGGGCGGGCAACACGCGCACAGGCGCGCACACACGCATACTCACACGCCCCGCCGCGAGTTGCACACTGCAGACTTCTGTCTGACTTCCCGGCCCCAAACACCGTACCTCCCGGATTCCTGTGGCCTAGAGCAGACATCACCCTCCACCATCCCCTGAAACACACACATTCAGACCCTACATTGCACCCTGAGGGTGCCGGGAACCACTCAAGGGAAGCACTGGCAGCTCCCCTGCAAATGACTACCTTCCCGGTTGCTTAATCTGTCCAAATCTACAAGCTTGCCTAAAGCGAGCTGCCCTGTTAACAAGCGAGGTAGAAGATGAAGGAGCAGCCTGGCGTGCAAGTAAACCTCAGAGAACCGCTACTAATTCACTAGTCAGGGGGACCGCACGTAGAGTAGCCTCCAAGCCTTTCCTGAGCCTCTGAGCCCCAACAGCAGCCCCGTTCCTCCGCTCGATCTCTGCACCACTCCCCTCCTCCCCTTTACCCAAATCCCTCAGCGATTTTCCTACTGGCCCTTCCAGGCCACTTTCTGCCTCCATCCTCTGTCCAGCCAGTTCCCAACATCTGGCCTCGCGTATTCGCTTCGAAGACCTCCATCCAAGCCTGTCCCTCTCCATCATCATATCACCCTGGCCTGGTACAGACTCCCCAAATTATTCGAGTCCACTCGTTTCCCGGGGCCCACGGCCCCCTCCACCGGCGTCCTAAGCTCTGGTTCAAATCCGCTTTCCACGCGCCCCACTTTCCATCCATCTTCCCTCCCGCCCCTCCGGCCAGGACACGCTCACCCTCTACTATGCCTCCCACACGGCGCTCTCAACCCTGTCCCCCGGAGACACCCGGCTTTCCCTCTGCGGCTGTTCTCTGCCGGGAGCCCGCATCCCAAACCCATCCCGCACCAGCCCGCTCTCTCGCTGCGCGGTCCTTCCCTCTGCCCCAGTCGGCCCCCTCGGCCTCCGCCGGAGTCAGTTCAGACTTCCTGCTTTGCCGCCCCCGCCTCGCCCCCCACTAGAACATCCCAGAGGCCACCACTTTCAAACTGGCCAAGAGGCTCGCCGAGGCGCCGGGCACCTGGGGCAGCGGCCAGCCGGTTCTCCGGAGCGCCAGCCGTGCCTCCCGCCTGCCAGCGTGGGCTTCCCCGGGCCGCCAAGCCGTCGCCCCACCGCCCAGCCGCCTCACAAACTTACTTGCGGGTCGCCAGGAGGGGGCTGCGGTGAGCGGCGGCGGGCCCCGCGGCGGCTAGTGCGCCCCTCTCGGCTGGGCTGGGCGGCGCGGCGTCGGCGCTGCGCTCCTGCGGCCGCGCGGTGAACGGGCTCAGCCTGACGCAGCCTGGCTCTGCCACCGCTGCCGCCGAGGCCGCCGAGCGCTTCCAGACATGCTCAGTTTCCAGACCTGCCCGCGTGGACGCTACCAAGAGCGAGTGACTGTGGGGGGAGACAGGAGGGAGCCGCGGAGCGGCGGCCGCCCGCCGGAGGCTACCAAGCCGGAGGCCGGGAGGAAGGGGGGCGACGCGCAGCTAAAAATAGCCAGTGCTGAAACCGCCGCTCGTGCTTAAAGCGCCCACCCACGCCGCGCGCACGTCCCCGCCGCCAGGTACTTGGGCTCGGAACCTGAGCGAGCGTCCTGCTAGGTCCCTGCCGGCAGTCTGAACCCCACCCCGGGGGGAAAATGAGCTTCCCGCACAGGCACCAGAGGGTTTCGCCGGAACTAAGCCCCACGCTTCCCTGATTTAGGGCTCCAGACTATCGGGCAACCCTAATTTCAGGTACTCGCCAAAGAAACGAAAGAAAGTTGGGTTAAAGCAATGAAAAAGCTCCGCGACTGCGAAATTGGCTTACGACTTCTGGAGAAGAATTAAAGTTTTTTGGATACTTACTTTTACTGGAAGGAAAAAAGAGGAAAGGAGGGTGATGATCAATAGCCGGGAGAGGGGGCCAAAGGGTGGCAAGCGGCAGGCTGTAGGGGACTTTGGAAAGAGCTTCTAAAATTAAAATGTAGAATTCTTTTCAGAGCGTTTATGACTCCTCATTCCGCAGGGTTTTGCATAGTTCACGGACACCTACCCTGACCTTGGTGATTTTGTTGTCCTTGTAATCTGAACTGTAATTTTTTTAACGCACGTTTTACCTCCATCCTTGCGCCTCCAGTCCGACTTTAAATTGCAAAAAGAAAAGGACGCAAACTGGAGATGAACGGATTCTGACACCTAAACTGGAACCGGGCCATTTGGTGACCCTGCGCAGAGAGGGGTCGGTCCTCTTGCCACGTCGGGCCAGGAAGCGTCCTAGGTGTCCTGAGCATCAGGCTCTTTCAGCCTCGAGGTCTCAGAGCCGCCTCACCTGCAAACAAACTATGCCCGCTATTCATTTTCAGTGTATTCTACCTTAATTCCTGATAATCTACTTTTGAAAATTTTCCTCCCTTAAAATGAGAGTTACAAAAGTTTCCTGGGTCAAATTCCTGTCTTTATTTAACTCACCCCTCACAACCATCCCGTAAGAGAATCATTATTATTCCCATTTGACAGAAGAGGACGTTGAAGTTCAGAGACACTCATCTCTTGCCTGGAGTGATAGTGTTGAACCCAGAGTCCGCCTGACTAGAAACTTCCATGGTTTCCGCATAACCTATTCCCCTGAATCAATAGCTTTACCTGATAAGGGCAGAAAAAAAATAGATTTTTCTCTGTGGAGTGCTCAGAATAGGAAAATGCCAAATATGAATTTTGTTCTCCATTATTTTACCCCTAATTTCTTCCTCAACATTCACAGCTTAGATTGTGTATATTCTATTAAAAGTGATGTGTTTCGTTTTTATTCATTCATTCAGAGAGAATTTACTAGGAATCTTCTAAGAACAATGCAGTCACTGGGGATGTATTTTATATCTCGCAGTTCAGATTCTTTGTAAGCCTACTTTCGTTTGCCATTGTTACAAATTAATGCGGTTTTGCTAACCCTACTCAGTAATGTAGTTGTGCTTTTTCACAGAACTGAGTGGTATGTGTCTATCTGGACCAAGTTGTCCTCCCTCTTAAGTTTCCTCCTTCCCTCCCCACTTAAATTTAGTGCCATGTCTAGCCCAAAATAGTTGATTAGTTGATGTCTGACCTTTTACTTGCTAGTCTCCAGCTTCTTGACTCCTTCTTCCTTTAGTGTGTGCCTCCGATAGATGTCATCTCCAGGACTAGAGCCACTTTGTCATGACAAAACCATTTTCCTAATTTTCCATGAGCAATTCATTGGGAAAATCAAAATGGAATTTCCCTTGGAGTATCAGCACAACTCACCCATTCCTTTCTGTAGGTAGTGAAAGAAAATGAAAAATATACTTTGTCTTCATCCCGGTTGTTTTTCTTCTTCCTTTCTCAGTAATTAATCTTAAGGTGGGTATGATTATCTGAACATCTTCATGCTATAGCATGCATACTAAGCATAATCATGAGACAGGCAGATTTTGATTTCACAGTAAAGACTATGATTTCCTACCCAAAGGTGTAGTTCAAAAACATATTGCATCCAGGATTCTTAATAGCAAGTGACAGAAACTCAACTTTAACTAACTTAGGCAAAAAAAGGAAATTCCCTGGGCCATGTAACTCAGAAGTACAAGGGGTGGTTGGGCTTATCCGAGGCTTAACAACGTCAGCTAGAATGTGTTTCTCTCTCTCTCACTTGCTCTCAGCATTGCTTTCTGGTTTGGCTTCATTCTCCATCAGACTGTGTCCAGAGTGCAGTTCCAGCCCTACACAGGTGACAAAGTTTGAGATCTTACAAAGAGAGCAAACCTTGTGTTCTGATGAGCAGATCAGTCTTTGTCAAAGGAGCCTGGTTGGCTATCCTTGTGCATCCTCTAGGGGAAGAAACCTCTCAAAAGGAAATAAAGTATCCAGTCAGCGGAAGAAGGGATAAGGGATGCTTGCAAGATAGAAATAATAGGTATCCACCACAGGCAGGTTTCCCCATAGAACAAAAAGGACAGCAAGCCTGTGGTGGGATATCGGTTGATTTGAGTTATTCAGAAAAGAGCAAAAGGATAATGATGCTTAGAAGTGATTTTTCCTATCTCTTTTTAGGAAGAGGTGCTTTGATTTGCCTGCCTAAGGGTAGCAGTTAGTCCCTCTTTGTTGCCTTTTCATCTTGATTTCGGGGCCATAGATACTTCCAAGGTGATGCCACTCGTTAAAGTCTTCTAATGAGCCTTCAGTCAGCTGAGGCCTCCAGTAGATAATCTGTCTCTATGGGAAAAGGACATTTTCCATATTCTTAAAGCCCCTTCTTTCTTTTTTGATTTAACATACCTGATAATTATGTAAACCATTTGACAATAAAAAGTGAGATAGTTCTCTTTTGCCTCCAATCCTGAACGTATAGAGGAGAAATGTTGACCTTCTTATAGTAAATGTATTATGTCTTCATATGGATCACTGCAATTCGCTTGTTCCCCTTTTTAGTATTTGTTTATGCATAAATGAATGCAATCGATGAATCACTTCATTCAAACTGCATTTTATAGTTATATTAAAATCATCAAATCCATACCTTTTCCTTAATCTTCCTCATTGACTTCTTTGCACATGGTCTTCTAAGGACTCTTCACTCAGCATTTCTCACACCACACCTTTTATTTTTATTTTTTTAACATCTTTATTGGAGTATAATTGCTTTACATTGTTGTGTTAGTTGCTGCTGTATAACAAAGTAAATCAGCTATACGAATACATATATCCCCATATCCCCTCCCTCTTGCATCTCCCTCCCACCCTCCCTATCCCACCCCTCTACGTGGTCACAAAGCACAGAGCTGATCTCCCTGTGCTATGCGGCTGCTTCCCACTAGCTATCTATTTTACATTTGGTAGTGTACATAAGTCCATGCCACTCTCTCACTTCATACAGCTTACCCGTCCCCCTCCCCGTGTCCTCAAGTCCGTTCCCTACATGTGCATCTTTATTCCTGTCCTGCCCCTAGGTTCTTCAGAACCTTTTTTTCTTTTTAGATTCCATATATATGTGTTAGCATACGGTATTTGATTTTCTTTCTGACTTACTTCACTCTGTATGACAGACTCTAGTTCCATCCACCTCACTACAAATAACTCAATTTCGTTTCTTTATATGACTGAGTAATATTCCATTGTATATATGTGCCACATCTTCTTTATCCATTCATCTGTCGATGGACATTTAGGTTGCTTCCATGTCCTGGCTATTGTAAATAGAGCTGCAATGAACACTGTGGTACATGACTCTTTTTGAATTATGGTCTTTTAAGGGTATATGCCCAGTAGTGGGATTGCTGGGTCATATGGTAGTTCTATTTTTAGTTTTTTAAGGAACCTCCATACTGTTCTCCATAGTGACTGTATCAATTTACATTCCCACCAACAGTGCAAGAGGGTTCCCTTTTCTCCACACCCTCTCCAGCATTTATTGTTTGTGGATATTTTTTTAAACATCTTTATGGGAATATAATTGCTTTACAATGGTGTGTTAGTTTCTGCTTTATAACAAAGTGAATCAGCTATACATATATATATATATATATCCCATATGTCCTCCCTCTTGCATCTCCCTCCCACCCTCCCTATCCCACCCCTCTACGTGGTCACAAAGCACCAAGCTGATCTCCCTGTGCTATGAGGCTGCTTCCCACCAGCTATCTATTTTACATTTGGTAGTGTATATATGTCCATGCCACTCTCTCACTTCGCCCCAGCTTACCCTTCCCCCTTCCCATGTCCTCAAGTCCATTCTCTACATCTGCATCTTTATTCCTGTCCTGCCCCTAGGTTCTTCAGAACCATTTTCTTTTTTAGATTCCATATGTATGTGTTAGCATGTTTGTAGATTTTTTGATGATGGCCATTCTGACCAGACACCACACCTTCTTAATCCACACTTCTGATTATTCCTCTTTTCCTAGTTCTCCTTTATCCCACCAGTACAGTTCTTTGTCCTTCTCTTACACCCCTCTCCCATTTGCTTTCATTATCTATATACTTGTTTTTCCTCCCCCACTGAAACACAAGTTCATGGAGGATTGAAACTACGGCAAATTTATATATGTGTGTATTTTTATCTTCTTCATTGTTCGATAGATGTTCGCTGATGCATTAATGGATTATAAAGGGAGGTGAATGTTTAGATCTGAAACAATGGGTCTAAGCACGAAGTCCCCAGTTTCATGAACTGGAGAAAGGATGGAGGGGGCTGATGCTGGGGGTAGGATGCCATGGCATGTAGGCTTTGCCTGTCTCACCATTTTGTCTGGGGATAGCTCAGGATAGCCCCTTCTTCCCTCCTTGATGTTTTCTTACCAAACTTCTTGGTAACTTGAAGTTGGAATGCCTTCAGTATGATCTGTGCCACACTGCCAAGCATCTCTAATTTTCCCAGATATTGGCACTGACCACTGAGCACATTCTGCCTCTATTACATAGAGCCCATTTTAGACACTTGGACACTGGGCTGCCTCTCCCTTGCACTTCTTTCATACTAAATTTGCTTTTAGAAAATCAAAACTAAATTAGGAATGTGAAGTCATTCATAATTGAGTTCTTTAAGAGAAATGGAAATATCATGATGGCTTCATTGAAGAGCTATTAAAAGCTTGTCTTTTTGATACCTGTTATTTTCCCATTGTGAAAAAAATGTATGAAATGGAGAATTAAATGGGAGTAATCAAAGTCATTAATGCCCAAATTATTCTTTCATTTCATGACCATAGATAAATGTCATAACAGATCAACTAGTGATATGCACTAAAGATATAAATGTGCATTTCCCCCTCTCTCTGCACTTCAAGGCTAAAACTGCTCTAGGTAATAGTCATGGGACATTAAGGATGCTCATAGTATATGTGAATCAAAGATACTTCTTGACTAAAAGACTTAGCTCTGATGGCCCTTTCCTCTGGGAAAAAGAATGTGGATAATTATGCACTTCAAATATCAGGCTGCTCTTTTCTTGCCTCTAATTCTAACACAAACATGACTTAGTTATTGAACAAGCAGCAAGGTCTTGTTATAGCTGCAACACTTTTCACTTCTCATTGAGTCCAATGCTACCATAATAAATATTCTTAACATGTGATCTCAGATTTTCAAGTATTGTCAAGAAATTCATGACCATTAATTTATTTCCATAATACATTTGAATATAATAGACACAAAATACTAACCTGCATCAGTTAATAATAATGATATCCAACATTTATCGGTATTTCTATGTCTCATTCTCCAGTAGGCACTCACTTTGCATACTTTTTATCATTTAATTCTCATAGCCATCCAGTGAGGTAGTATGTTACTTGGCATCTTTTTAATTGTACACACAGAAATCCAACCTAAACTAGTTTAGGTGAAAAGGGAGATTTTCTGGCACAATAGTGGTGCGATAGTGGTGCCCCCAGAAGGCAGGGGGCTTCTCTGAACCTCAGGGTGTGGAAATACTATCATGATGCTGTCCATTTCTCATCAACTTCTCTCTCCTGTGTCAGCTTTATTACCCACCTTGCAGACAGCCTTCCTTACAACCTGCATAGTCCAAGGATCCCTCCTTTAAATATATATTGAATCTATTCCACTTGTTTTAGCTTTAAAATTCCCAGCGAACTTAGTGACTTGCTTCCACAGAACAGAATATGGAAACGGAAAGTAGCAACCTTCTCGTGGATACCGCCTTAACCAAGTGATGAAGGTTAACGTCACCAGTGATGTCATGTGGATTTTTTTTTACCTCCTGATACAATGTGATAAGAAGGGCACTCATCTCTGTAGAATTATTTCCCCAAAGTTACAATTCTACAAAATATCAAACTCAAAATGAGTGGCATTCTGTAAAGTACCAGAATGGTATTCCTCAAAACTGACAGTCATAAAAGACAAGGAAAGGTTAAGAAACTGTCACATACCAAAGGAGACCAAGGAGATATGACAGCTAGTTGTACCCTGGATTGGGTCCAGGAACAAAAAGAGGAAATTAATGAAAAAATTAATTGGATCTAGAGTTTAGATAATAGTAATGAGTCACATGCCTACATAATACAATATTTGGCTGTTATAAAATTATATCAGCAAGATCCAGGGGAAGGAAAGCGTGTGTGTGTGTGTGTGTGTGTGTGTGTGTGTGTGTGTGTGTGTGTGTGGTTGCTAGCCCAGGGAAGAAAGAGGGACATAATTTATCAATGTGGGGGGAATTATCAGAGAGTCTGCGTTTGATGTACAAGCTTGAATAGGTGGGAAATGTTCTAATGGTTTGTTCACTTGCTTATCTAAATCCTGGTCTTGACAGGTACTATACTGAATGAAGTTGAGATGCCAGAAGTTCCTGTGTATAATATAAAGGGTATGTGAGAGGTTATGGAGCTAGGGATATTAGAGTGACATTATCAAGGAGGATTGGCTTACCTACTCCCTACTGGTCCCTGAGAAGAGTATTCTTCCATCAAGACACTGACTGATGCATTGTCTCTCCTCTTTGGCCACGAATGAAGGTAGGAGATGTTGACATTGAAATGGTTTCTAGGATTTAATAGAAATAAAGGATTATCAGGGTGGAGGAGTCAGGTAGCAACTTAACCACCGGAGTCAAGGTGGGTGATTCTCATAGTGGATGATAAGGCTGAAATGGTCATAGAAAGTGGGACACACAGCGATCTTTGGAATTGGCTAAAAAGTCATGGTCTCTTTCGGACTGGATACTTGGGTATCACACTAAGGTCCTACTTAATCTACAGGTAATTTCTGTCATGGTGAAAATGGACTTGACTTAAATCACAGTAGAAAAATCATGGCTCTTCACTTAATTTCCAGACCTGAGTTAGAACACTGGAGTCTGGGTACACTCAGAGAGGGATCCTCCGTCACAAGTACTTAATTCTTTCTCCTCATTTTTCCCCAAAGGACCTGCAATTATTTACCAGAGTGACTATCATAGGAAAAGGGAAATACCCAGATCTTTCTGGGGATTGTTGCATTCTAATTCTAGCCCAGAGTGCACTGTGGTCCACTGGCAGGGGATAAATAGAAATTCTGTTCTTAATCAGTGTCACAAGGGGCGCTGTGGTTCTGCAAACCCATTCTGTACTTAATTTTCCCCTTCCTGAGTGAAGAGTTAGAATACGTATACTCAGCAGCTGTTATTAACTCTCTGACTTTACCATGCAGGCTTTCAAGGCAGAAAATCACCCCTCAAAACACACAAACAAACCAAAATACTCCCCAAAGACCTAGACCTTAACCTCCCTAGCAAAGTAATAAGAAGTGAGCCAAAGCAACATCACGTGGCTAGAGGAATCATAGAGAAAAGTGTTACCAGCGAACACCTGAAGGTTGCAAGGGTAGTGACTGCAATCACATCCCCCATTTAACTCACCTGTTTAATTTATGCATAAGCTCTATGGATA
Organism: Pseudorca crassidens; assembly: GCF_039906515.1. NCBI lineage: Eukaryota > Metazoa > Chordata > Mammalia > Artiodactyla > Delphinidae > Pseudorca > Pseudorca crassidens. Next base: position 32,003,034 of record NC_090312.1, read on the forward strand.
CTGGAAAAAGAGGATTCTCAAAAGCTTAATTAGGTGATTGCACCAACTGCAGTTGATTTTTCAAAGGTGACCTCATTACTGGAACAACTCAAGACAGCCCCTGACACCTGGTATGCATCTATTTATTGGCCAGATGTGTTTTTCATTGTCTCTATAAACACAAAACTGCAGAAGGTATTCAATTTCTTTATTTGATAGAAAAGCAGGACAATTTACTGTCTTGTCTCAGGGCAAGATCAACTCTGGTTCTGCACCATAACATATAATCCAGAGGTCCCTTGACTACGTCATCATCCCCCAGGTTTCATGCTGGACAACTACACTGATGACACTCTCCTAGTGGGATCTGGTGATCAGAAAATAGGAGGTGTACTAGTTGCCTTGATAAGACATCCGGGAGATAGGGAGTTAGATTCAGATAAAAATTCCATATATGTAAGTATGTATTTATGGATATATGTACTTATTATCCAGTTATTTATTTAATGTTGCTCCTCTTGACTAGAATGTACGTTCCAAGAGAGTAAGGATTGTGTCTACCTTGTTGATCACCATATTCCCAGCACAATCTTGGCACCTAGAATAAATGAATGTTCAATGGATAGATATGTTCTTTAATGCACACCCTCTCGTAAAGAATAGTGAGAATTTTATAACAGCTAGAGATGAAGTTTTTACTGCTAGACATTATAATTCAGAAAGGTTTTGAATTGTGCTAAAACAAGATTGGATGTGAAATCATTCGGAGGATGAAGCATGGTTTGGAATAGGTAATAAACATTATAAATGTCCTTACATCTCAGTGACTTGTGTTTGAAAGAATTTCCATTTATGAAAAAGGACAGAATAATTACTTACTTAAAGAGATGCTAAGAAGATACTGGTCACATAGGGCAATTATGATATTCTTTTGTGTATTTGTTGTTCGTTTTACCACTTACTATTGAGCAAACAGTTTGTGAAACACCAAAATGATGCATATTTAATAAGACAGGAGGTCAAGGGAACAAAAGAAAGAAGAAAAAATGAAACATCAGTAAGACACTATTTTATATCAAATTTTTAAAGAAGTCATTAAGGAGGGAAATATGTAATGTTTTTGGCTTATCCAAGTAACTGTTGGTGAAAATTTTTGGTTTTTACTACTAAAATTAAAATTGTGTTGATTTGACGCTTCTAGGGTAAGATGGAATGAGAAGAGACTCCTTCCTCAATAACAAATATGCTATTTCCCTGTTATGCTAACAGAGAAAAATCTACACAGGAAACCAGGAATGGGTCACTTACACGCCATATTTTGCTACTGCAGTTCAGATGCATTTGCTTCACCTGCCCACCTCCCATCATCTTTCTGGAATCACTAACACCCCATCCCCACCACTCAGAGGTGGACTGGATGCTCTTCCTAAATACTCTCAATTTATCCTATCCTACTCATTCCTCTCTAATACTTCATGGTTGCCGTTGACTAATTTCTCATCTGATACCCTAATTGAGAGAAGGGGTATATCTTGTTTCAGATAATACCTCCAACACTTGCACAGTGCCTAGGCACATAGTAGCCTCCAATAAATATGGATTGAATGAACAAGGACACTCTCTCTACAGAGCATTGTCCCAGATTTGAGGGAGGAGGAACTGATCTTGATGATATTTTTAATTCAGAGAAGCAAATGTGGAGGTAAGGATGGACCATGAAGTTAAAAGGCCCATATCCTGGACTTATACTTTCTTCTGAGGACCCATTCAGCACCAGGAGAAAGCCTTGTATTTTGACTGTAGTGCAAACTCTTGTACAATAGAGGAAGGAGTGCAGTGAGAGGGTTTTTGAAGGCATTCCCTGTTGTAGCTATAGAAATAATCAAGTTCTTTCCTCCACTTCCAGAGGTTGTTAAAAAACATTTTTTTTTTCTTTTAGGGTTGGTACTTTTTATGTCCTGTCTGCCCCAAGACTCTAAGGCCCTATATTTTTTAATGTTGTAAATAGTATTGCTATTTTAATTGTGTTTTCAATTGTTTGTAGCAAGTATATAGAGATGCAGCTTCTTTTGTATATTAATCTTGTATCCTATAAGCTAACTTAGTAGTTCTTAGTAGCCTTTTAATAGATTACTAAGGATTTTATATGTAGAATATCCTGTCATCTGCAAATAGATAGTTTTACTTCTTTCTTTCCAATGCACGTCTTTTTTTTTTTCTTTCCTTGATGCTGTGGCTAGAAATTGAATTACAGTGATGAATAGAAGACATGCTTGCCTTTTCTCAATCAAATAGAGTATAGCCTTAGGTATACCATCAAACATATCATGTAGTATGATATTTTGTCAGTATTAAAAATGTATTATGAATTGTGAAATACATTGATCGAGCTTTTGAAATCTGGATCTAACTCTTCAACAGAGGCTATAGTGGAATAGTTTCTCCTGGAATAATATTAATAACACCTATTAGTCACTGAAAATGTATGAGTTTCCAGTCTAGTTCAGTGGCTAACAGAGGAGATGGTTTTATCTAATCCTTACAGTTACCTTAGGAGGTAGTTACTTTTATGTCTCAGAAATGTTAAATAAATATCCTAAAGTCACAAGATCACTTATTGTAGAAATTCAAAGCCTAAGCTGTGTGACCTAAGGCCAATGCGTATTTTTTAAAAACCACCATACTGTGCTGCTTCCTAGAAAACTAACTGGTTGCCAACATTGCCTACGTAATCTACTTGAAGATGTGCTATGGAACAAAAGAATGATGACTAGGAAAAATAATCCCTCAAGAATGATGAAATTTTAGTCACAAAGTGTTGGCATTAAAACTATTTAGATATATAGAGCTAACTCTAGGTAGTTGTTCTACATATGGTTACAAAGTTAATTTTAAATGTGTTTTTTACCAGGAAGATACAACATGTAGCAGAAATAGATGACAGAGATTACAATTATATAAATGTTCCATTTTCTATGAAAGAGCATTTAGAACATTTTGGTCTTTCAGATAGATAATGGAAAGAATGAACGAATAATAAACCAGAATTCTGAAGTGGCGATCTCTGGATTGTGAAGTTATGTCTCATTTATCTCATTATAATTTTCTATATTTTTTAAAACAATAAGAAAAACTTTACTATAAAATTATATTTCCTTTTTGATGCCGTGAAAGACTCAAAGCACTTGAAATATGTAGCAGCTATGATTTTTATTCCAAAAATGCATCTGTGCAGGAGATGTTTCCTTTGAGTCAACTTAATCCAACCAAATCTCCCAGCCTGCAGGGCTAATGGGAATTGTAGCCTTAGATACACCTTGAACTCTCCCTACAACAGAACTCTGCAACAGCCCTGAATGTTGTATTGGCAACACATCATCTGAAGGTCCTACTTTTCACTGATCTACACTGGTTACTGCTCAACTAGTTGGTGTCCAGGAAGATCTGGGTCCTTGAAGGTCAAAGAGCTCTCACTATCTTGCCACCTAGCATGTAAGAAAATTTGCCATTTTCTTGAGGTCCTGCTCTTCATAAAATGTATGGTTTTCGGGCTTCCCTGGTGGCGCAGTGGTTGAGAGTCTGCCTGCCGATGCAGGGGACCCGGGTTCGTGCCCCAGTCCGGGAAGATCACACATGCCGCGGAGCGGCTGGGCCCGTGAGCCATGGCCACTGAGCCTGCGCGTCCGGAGCCTGTGCTCCACAACGGGAGAGGCCACCACAGTGAGAGGCCCGCGTACCGCAAAAAAAAAAAAAAAAAAAAATGTATGGTTCTCTTCTGCTCACTGGGCTAGAGGGAGCTCGTCCTCTCTCTGCTCTTTCCCTCAACTCCCTCAAAGCACTTACCTCTCTTCCTTTTCCCTTGTGGGATAATTCTCTTCTCAGTTAAGGTTTTCACAAAAGATAGGAAGAGATCTTGTCTTTGGACATTAAAAAAAAAAAAAAAATCTCCATTTTGTTCTTTCTGATGAGTAGACAGCCAAAGATTTTTGGCAGTTAGTGGCAGAGAAAAACTTTTAGCTAGGTGCTGGAGTTGAAAGGAGCTCACAGCCCAGTTGGGAAGATACACCACCCATATGGATAAACAATCAGCCACAGAGCGCCAATGCATAGCTTAAGTACAAACCGGTGCTCCTGGTTTTATCGTCCTCTCTCTCGCGTGTCTTTAAATCTTCTCTACATCTTTTTACTTCTCCCTCCTTTATCTGGGCTTTTCCCCCCGCCTCATGTCCTCAGTCAGTATCCTCAGTCTTTTCCCCCACATGGAGGCAGACAGATTTCCTCCTTCCTACACAGTTTACTCATTGGGTATGTCAGAGAGATTTCGTTTTTCTCACAAGGCAAATCAGAATTTTGAAATGTCAGGTAGACCGATGTGTTAAATGTTCTTTCAGGTAGAGGAAGAGAGAGGTGAACTAAATTCACAACAGAATTTGTTCTAGTGAGTATACATCTCATAAATTACAGTTCTGAATTATTTCAATAAAACTCTGTCCTTTTCAAGGTTTCTCAAGAACACCCCCTTGTTAAAAAAGTAAAGCGATACCACAACACAGTTGGCTTGCTCTCTCATTTCATCCTCTGAGTTGTCAATTTTATGCGCACTTCTTTCTTCTCTAATGTGCCTTCTTTAATGAAAGGAACCTAAGTCTTTCCTAAACAAGCTAGTTTGTCCAGTACAGCACAATCTCATCTAGCTTTTCTAGTCACCTCAGTGTCTGTCTTTTTAATCCACCAGAGAAAAAAAATGTAGAGGAAGAAAAAGAATAAGGAAATATATAACTATTCACAATCCTCTAATATCAGAAGATTGGAATGAAACACAGAGAAAGCCATTTAACCCCTTTCTTTCCCCCAAATATTTCCTTATGCTCACCTTTCTTATGACTCACTGTTATAATTTTAAAGCAGACATGGATTCTTAACATTTCCTATTTTCAAGAGCTCAAGAACACATGAACAGTGTATACTAAATGCATATTGAAATATGCTTCACTGTCGTGAGCTGAAAGAAGCTTTCTCCTTGGACATCACAGATTTTGTGTCAAAAGACTCGGGTTCTAATTCTCACTTCTCTTCCTAGACAAGTGATGTTATAGAAGTGACAGCTACTCTGTGTTTCAGTTTCCTCATGAGTAAGAAGAGGAAAAGAATAGCATCAAGTTCCCAGGATTGTTGTGAGGGAAAGAAGAGGTACTACAATGGTTGCAGAGTCTGTAATATAGAAAGTACATATTTGGAATTCTAAAATGCTTTCTTGAATATAAAGTAAAAGAGAAACGAGTTTATGAATCATATTTCGAGGTTTGGGATTTGTCTATACGTTTTCCTCTCTTTAGGTGTATATCAGATACCAAGAGGCAGTACCCGAGGAGCTTTGGGGAGAGACTTTTGAAACTAGCAAAGTTCTCTGCAGTGCCCTCTGCCAAACATATGAGTTGCTTCTACCATTTCTTGACTTTGACTTCTGCTCATAACCTAACTTTAATATCTTTTGGTGTTTTCCATTCCATTCCAAATGGTCAGCTGCCCGTTGCTACCCTTTATTTTCCCCTCCTGACTTCGCGTGTGCTTGCCCAGGACAAATAGCTTTGCTCTTCTTGCCTTTAGAAATTACCCTGGAAGTGTTGTCCGGCAGAGTTCAGGACTGTGCTCTCCAAAGGAGCTTGGGAGGTAATTTAAAAGCCGTTTTGGAGGCAGAGCTAAGGGATCAAGTGTTGGTAAGACAATAATATTAAAGGCTAGCACTTTATAACTAGCTTTTTGTACTTGTTTACTTATTGGATTCATTTAGCTCTTTTCCACAACAGAAAGCAAGTTTCTGAAAATTCTTCACTCCTAAAATGCAAAAGAAACCCTATTTGAATTTTAAAAGACAACAAAAGGCTTAGAGTGGTACTAAGATAGTGTTTGCACTGACTACATTTGTTTATTCTTCCAATTTTAGGTAAGAATTTAATAAAGGAAATGCATTAGATGCTGTGTGGGTACAAAATTGATTCAGATGTAGACTATGTCTTAAGAAGCATTACATGTTGAATAAAGAACAAAAATGTTAGAAAAAAAGTGAAATATTAGAGAAATAAAGTCTCATGGGAGTTTAAAGGAAGCGGAGATTATTTCTAGCTGCAAAAATCCAGAAAGCCTGCATGTAGGAGGTAGTTGTCTATTTCTCCTTTCATTGTAAATTGGTATTTTGTCTTGGAAAACAAATTCAGTGAAGGCTAAGAAATGAAGAAATGCCAAAGGATAAGTACAAGGAAATAAATGTAATGAAATAAAAAACTTTTACCTCCAAAATTTAGCAATGGAAAGGTGAATTGGTGAATTTTGCTGCAAGAGAGCTCAGCTGTAGCTTAATAAAGGCCATGCCTTGGGCCATAAAACCGTAAAGCCCAGAGGAATGTTAACTTCATGCATAACTGGATACAGTTGCTCAAACAATGTCATCAGGCTCACCTGATGTCATCTCTCTCAACCTGTTAGCTGTGCTTTCTTTTGTATTAGCTTTAAATTCAGGGAAGCTCTTTACACAGTGGTCATAATGGCTGCTGGTTATTCTAAGCTATATGCAGCCAGGTAATCAGGTACAGTGGAAAAGGTGTATGTGTTGCTTGTTTGGGTCCTTTTTGACAAAACGTGGGTTTTGCCTATCCCTAAGCCAATTACTATGGCCCGGGGAAGGTGGTTCTTTGACCAAGTCTGCATTATGTGTGCGCCCTTAGAGCCTGAGAATGGGGTCAGCCCCAAAGTACCCCTCAGTCTGAGAACTGAGAGAGGTTGTTCAGCAGGAAAACCAGGGTGCTGTGACTAGCAGAAGGCTGACTGAATGGTGGGGCAGCAGGAACACACTCTCTGCCATTACCAAGGGGAAACTCCAGGTCCGGGGGGGAGAGCATCTGACTAAGCAGTCGTGACTGTCCCCCAGTCACTGCAGTCATCTTTCTGGCTCTGCACACTTCCTTCTTTGACACTCTGGTTAGAGTATATTTTTTAAAAAACAAGCAAAACTCGATTGTGTGTCTTTAGCACAGCTGAAGCCAACTGAGTCTTTAAAAAAAAATAAGAAAATGAAAGGAAATGAAACTGTTAAAAGATAAACTGAGGCATATTAAAATTTTTGTTTATTTGAGCAAAGCTCAAATTGGTTGCCCTTGGGTTTCACTTTCTGACCTTGAGGCATTTACAAGCTTAGACTGAGGTTTGTTTTCGTGGATCACCACAGCATGAGAGACACCTCAGTCTAACAGGCCTCCTTGTTTAATTAATTTAACAATACAAAGGAATATAAAATTAGTACTGTATTACAAAATAAAAATTTCTCTTTTAAGAAAATCATCGAGTAGGGGAAAATACTGGTTGCCAGCATCCCTTTCCTGATTCCTTCTTTCATGATAATACCCAGAATTTTGTTCCCATATGCTCATCTCTCCAATAGTGTCCCGGTACCTCAAAGGAAGCTGACTGCTTCCTTGGCAACAGAGGAACTGACATAAATGTCCTCACCGAAAGGCATGAGACCTCACTGAGATGTGAGGAAGGATTTCCTGAGTTTACTGAAAAGATGTTTCCCCCTTTTTAAGCATAAGCCTCCAGAAGAAACACTCTTTCTTTTTAGAACATGGTGTGGAGACATTAAAACTTGGTTTTGTTACTATTACTTTGTTCCCAGAAGGGAACCCTCCTCTCTCTCCGTCCCCTCCTCCTCCTTTCCTCCTTCTCTTCCTCTTTTTACTTCTTCCCTTCCTTTTTTACTCCTCTTTCTCTTCATTGAACAACAGCAACAAGGTCAAAACCAATGGAGAGGGCTTCCCTGGTGGCGCAGTGGTTGAGAATCTGCCTGCCAATGAAGGGGACACAGGTTCGAGTCCTGGTCTAGGAAGATCCCACATGCTGCGGAGCAACTAGGCCCGTGAGCCACAACTACTAGCTTGTGCTCTAGAGCCCCTGAGCCACAACTACTGAGCCTGAGCGTCTGGAGCCTGTGCTCCGCAACAAGAGAGGTTGCGATAGTGAGAGGCCCGCGCACAGCAATGAAGAGTGGCCCCCCGCTTGCCACAACTAGAGAAAGCCCTCACACAGAAACGAAGACCCAACACAGCCAAAAATAAAAATAAATAAGTTAAAAGAAGGCTCAACATTAAAAAAAAAAAAAACCAATGGAGAGTTATGTCTAAAATATACTAGCTTTTATATACTGGCTTATCTAGTCTGAGCGCTACCTGAAAAAGGAACAACCTCAAAGTGTGCAGCAAGACAAAAACCATGGTGCTTATTCCCCACGCTGCCAGGTCACTTGGTTTTATGTTTAGAGCTCAATTAGTGTGATCTGATTGTTTCATGACAGATTAGATTTGGGCTATCCATTCACAAAGATCTTCAAATTCCATTGGTTAAAATGTTTATCATGGACACATCCATTTCTGCAGGTTTTTCTCCCTTCAGCTAGATTAATTACCCAATTACCCCCATTTAAGTAAAAACAATTATCTACCTTTTTATAAATACTTTCATGATAGAGGTTCTTTAGGGCCATAGTCTTAAAGGCAGAATACCTTACTTCCCTTGGCTTTCTCCTTTGTTAGAGTCACTGTGGATAGCCACATGTCAATTATTGTATGTTTGGATGTTCAGAGCCTGACTGACATCATGGAAGTGGAGAGTGGAACAGAGTGTGAAAGGTGAGGTCAAAATTTGTTTTGCTTTGTAATGATGAAGGGGTGGGACAGCTGAAGTGATTGTTTGCTCACTCCTCTCAGATGATACTGACTGTGCTATGTGTTTTTCCACTAGTGTGAAAATTTGTCAAAAGCTTGATGAGAATAAATAGGATCGAGCAAAATTGATACCTGGAAAGAAAACACTCCTCTACACCATGAGTCTCTCTTTGCACCTATGAAAATCACATACTATGAAACCCAATTATGCCTATAGGAAAACATAGCTGGGGCACCCATTAAAGCTACAGCATAGCTTCATGCTGACAGTGCAGTTTTTAATAATGAATCAAGATAAGCTCACTTAGAATAACTTGTAGTTCTTCATATTTTGGGGACTTGTTTTCTTTCCAAACAGTATAAATAGTTTTTGTACATGACAGCATGCAAATATTTGAACCATACATGGGTTTTAAATGGAGTTTGTGTTATTGTGGTTTTAACCCTTTATTGCCCTGATTTTTGTTTTGGTTGTTCATGTTGTAGTCTTCACATTAAACCCTGTGATGGTTAATGTTGCGTCAATTTGGGCAAGCAACAAGAGTGCCTAGATAAACATTGTTCTGGGTGTATCTGTGAGGTGTTTCTGGATGAGATTAACATTTGAATCCTTGGACTCTGTAAAGTAGTCTGCCCTCCCCAAAGTGGTTGAGCATCATTCAATCCAGGGAGGCCTAAACAGAACATAAAGGGGTAGGAAGGAGGAATTCAGCCCTTTTTCCTGTCTCACTGACTGAACTGGAACATCTCATCTTCTCCTGCCCTTAGACTGGGATTTACATCATCAGCTCCTCTGGTTCTCAGGCCTTTGGACTTTGAGTGAATTACACCACTGGCTTTTTGGGGTCTCCCACTTGCAGATCATGAGACTTCTCAGCCTTCATCATTGCATGAGCCACTTCCTCATAATAAATCTCAGTGCCCCCCTCTCTCTCTCTAACCCTAACCCCCCCATCATGTGTGTGTGTGTGTGTGGGGGGGGGGTGTGGGTATACATACATACATACATGTTCTCTGGAGACCCCACTAATACAAACCCTATATAACAATTTTCCACAGTCTATTCCCTGGACTCTGAGGTCTGAAGGAAACTACTACATTCTCTCTGGAAGAGGAAAGTTTTCCAATGTCTAATAAGTTTAGGAAACATCAGGCATTACAAGACAAAGAAGCTTCTTTACTTCAGCACTCTTTGAAGACTCCACTAAGCTAACATGCATAAAGACCCCCATGGGTCTACATGAGGGTGGATCTAATATGAACCATTTCCCTAACTTATTTTATCACCAAATTTTGGTAGTGAACCTCTTACGGAAGTATTGTTCCTTAGAACACTTTGTGGCAACAGATTATTGCAAGGCCTTCAGGAAGTGAGCAGAATTACGGATGGCGACACGCTTGTTTCCTTTTGGCCCTGACCTTTGGAGTCTCTAGCAAGTAGGTAAATTCTGTACCTCCAGCTTCAACCACTCCATTTTCTTGTTTCCTGCCAGCTCAAAGTTCCATATAAAAAAGTCATTATCAAAATGTCACACTCTAATAGCTCACAGCAATTTAGAAAAAGTCTTGTAAGACAATGCATACTTTTAGAAGTTCGAAGTCACCAAGAATTTTTTAAAGAGAAAGAAATGAAAATTTCAAAAAGACTTATGAATTTTAGGAACAATGTACTTTAATTATTTGCAACTTATTGGAAATCATGAAGGTGATCTGTGGTGACATCATGGTCTCTAAAGTATGTTCTGAAGAATTTCACAACCAGTGTGTATAGGGAGAACTGCCACTTTAAACTTCTAATGATTTTTGGAATAAGTCAGATAAATATCCTGCATTTTCACACTGAAACGCAGAAAGAATATTTACCAAATAATTTTTAAGAGTTAGATTTTTTTTTAAGTTAGGATTATTTTAGCATCTTTGCAAATACAGACCTTGCTGCCAGATAGTTGTACTTTCTCAGAATTTTACTTCACACTTCATTTATTCATATATTCACTATTCATATGGAATGACATATATATGAGAGAAATTTTTATTAGCATACTTCTTGTGAATTCAAAAATAATCATTTCTATGCATTTGTTCTAGCATAATTTCCTCTTCTTCCCCTGAGCTGAAGATATCTGAACTATAGTACAGGTACTTACAATCTTCTTGTGGCCTTACTACTATGTTTAAAAAGTTTTAAAGAAATATAAAATAATATTTTTAAAAAGCTTCAAGACAATTAATGGTATATGAAAGACAAAAGAAAACTCCAAACTGTTCTTATCTTTGATATCCTAATATTCAGGGAGTCCCTCCCTTGGTTCACAACAGCCCAAGAGGGAGAGAACATTGCCGTCCTGTGTCCTGTCCAGCCGTTCAGCCATCATCTTTGTGTGCCACCGATATGTCACTCTGCCTTGTCATCTCTGGGATCTCACTGTGGGAATTTCTTCCTGGTCTCTAGTACAATAGATACACACAGGCAGCCCCATCAATTGGTGCATGGTCTCAGCAATTGTTTGGTTCCTTGAATTACTGTAATATCTGCTGAACACGTAATTTTAGTTTCAGCAGAAGTGAGAGGAAAAGTCTCAGCTTCTTTCTCTCCAGATCACCATTTCAACTTCTAAACTTAGGCTTCTTTATTTCTTCCCTTTTTATTTCCTTTCTCTCTTTCAATTCACACCCACCATTGTGTAGTTCCTTCTGTTCTCCAAAGGTATGATGGGTTAGTGGAAAGAGTTATCTTGGAATCAAATAGATCTAGATTTGAACTCCTATTAGCTAGCTGGTCTTAAAAATTAACTTAGACTTTGTTTCTCCAATGGCAGAATAATATCAAATAACAATCTTACACGTTTTTGGAAGAATCAAATGAGAAAAGTATCTATTAAAACCCTGGGACATAATGGACATTCCATAAATATTAAGCTCAGATGGAAAATGCTCCCTTTCTGTGCAATCTCCATGAACTTTTTTGCAATGTCTCCTACTCATAGTGAAAGCAGCAGAGTCAAAACTATTTGCTGGTCATTGCATTGGATTCATCATTGCAATAAAATAATTAGGAATTATTTAGCAAATGCAATCCATGTACATTGGACTGTGATGGGGATAGTATAAAGACATTTAAGAAACAGCCTCTACTTTCTAGAAGAAGCATTACATCTATTTGGGTAGATAAGAAATAAAACAGCAAAATATCAATTCAAAGTTATGTATATATAATTAATTGAAAAAAAATGAGTGCTATAAATGGTGTGGGAAAACTGGAGATCTTAGTGTAGGGATATTTGGAGAAGGCTTTTTGGAACTAACTGAAATCTAACCATCCACGAAAGGATGCTTTTGGTAAAATGATCCCATAAGGTTATTTCTGTTTTCTGTTTTAAGCTTGATGTTTTGAAGTATTCCATGTTTGATATTCTGAATATTTTATTCAATTTCCCTTATGACAAAATCAAAGGGTTGTTTCAGAGTTAAGATGGCTTTTAATTCTGTGGGAAAATAATCATCACTTTAACCATAAAATAAGGGATTATTTTTTTAAATGTTTATCGAAGTTAAAAAAAAGCAAGAGGATATTGTATTTAGACACATAATAACTTTTTAGTAATATTTTGGGGATAACTATTTTAAAATTAAGCTATTTCCACTATTATAAGTTCTAGCCATCCCACTTCTGGGTGTATATCCAAAGGAAAGAAAACAATTTGTCGAAGAGCTATATCGCTCCTGTGTTTATTGTAGCATTATTCACAATAGCCAAGTAATGAAACAACCTAAGTGTCCATCAGTGGATGAATGTATAATGAAGATATGATAAACACACACACAATCACAATGGAATGCTATTCAGCAATGAGAAAATAGGAAATCCTGCCGTTTGTGACAAAATAGATGGACCTAAAGGACATTACGTTAAGAGAGATAAGTCAGAGAAAGACTAATAGTGTTTGATATCCCTTATATGTGGAGCTCAAAACAAACAAACAAAAACAAACAAAAAAACCAAATTTGAAAAAACAGAGTGGATGGTAGTTACTAGATGCTGGCTGGTGGGGGAATGGGAGAGATGTTTAAAGGTACATACTTGAAGCTAGTATATAAATAGGTCCTAGAGATCTAATGCACAAAATAGTAATTACAGACAACAAAACTGTACTGTATACATTAAACTTTCTAAGAGACTAGATCTTAATTGTTCCCATCACTAGGAAATGATAATTATGTGACATGATAGAGGTGCTAACTGTCACTACAATGGCAATCATATTGCAATATAAATTGATCAAATCTATATGTTGTACATGTTAAACTTATAAGTCAATTATGTCTCAATAATAAAAAAAAAACCCAGCAGGATCAAACTGGAAAAAAGCCACCAAATAAAATAATTTAATATTACAGTTTAGAAATTACCATGTTTCAACACTATAACTCTAATTCCTTTCTGGTGAATTCATTCATTCACTCAATAAATATAATAAGTGTCTTTCACAAATTAGAGGTGTTCCCTGCCCTCCTGGAGCCTCTTACTTAGTGAGGGAGATAGGTATTTAAATACAAATATGTAACTAAACAGATAATCACAAATTTTAATGAATGATAATAGAGGACAAGAATGGGTACAGCATGAGAAAGAATAAAAAGGGGGACCAAATTTAGATTTGGGAAGGTGTCAGTGAAGGTCTCTCCAGAGAAATGACTGGTAAACTGAAAGGTAAAGAATGGAGTTTGCTAGTGAAGAACAGAAAAGCACAGGGAACAGCATGGGCAAAGGCTCAGGAGTTAGAAAGAGCCTTAAAAAGGCCACTTAGCTAACAAATAAAGAGCAAGGGAAGGGTGACATGAGATGAGATTGAGGAAGGTCTAGGAGATCATGGATTTTATTGTAAGTAAAAGAAGAATCTATTAAAAGTTAAAGGTAACTTTTCATAGTGATCGTTATATAATATATAGCACATAACAAACATAGTAGCACATTGTCTGATTCTCAGCAAGTGCAAATAAATGGTGACATTACTATACCATTATCAACACGAAAATGAATTAAATCTAAGAATTCAATTCTAAGATGAATTTCTTGGAATTTTAATTGCTGCTCCTGAGCCTCTTGATTCTACATGTTAATGTAACAGATTATGACCTAGTTAATATTTAATTTTTAGGAACTAGTTCTTAGAGATTCTAGTGTCCTGAAGACTCAATGCCCTAAAGATACCAGGATTCCTCAGTGAATCAAAGAATTCATTTCTTTAAATAGTAATATCAACACTTAAAATACTTTGGGAGTATATTTCTTAGAATTCAAAAGTTTGAATAATATCATTATTAATAACATATATTTATTAAGCACATACTGTTCTTAGGTACTTAAGCTTAGGTACAAAAGCATATAAGAAACAGCCCTGGAAGAGTTTAGCATCTGAAGGATCAAGTCAAATACACATGAAAAGATAGGAATAGGCATATTGCAGGCACTCAGGGAGTTATCACCAAGAATGCAAGCAGTCTGAACTTTCCTTTCTACTCCAGCAGTTGAATTTCAGATTAGAATTGAGGAGAGGGCAAACTTTGCAAACAATACACTCAGATTGTCCCTGTAAGATATTAAATTATTGGTGCCAAATGCATTAATCAGAGAAATAAAAGTCTCCTTCCTACACTCCTTGTTAGTGAGAAAATCTACAATTGAGGAAATTCACTCAGATTTGATTAACAGAAATTCCACACTTTAATTAGAAGCAGCAGCAAACATGAGAATATCGATTTTGGACCAAATTTCAGCATTAATAAAGACAGAGTCTTCCAAAATAAGACTTTTTTTTTTTTTTTAAGGGAACAGCAATGATAATACTTCATTAAATCCTACTGTTTACAGCCACAGACTCATTTAACAGGTTTGATTTTGCTTAGCTCTGTAAAACTAATGTTAAATTCAAAAGAGGTTTTCATTTCCTACATAGTAATTTTAGTTATAATTTTTACCTTATATTTTGATATTACTTCATATCAAAAAGTATACTTTCCTTTTAATTTTTTCCAAGATGTTTTCAAGGGGAGTCTCCTTATCCAGGCTCTGGTGACCAAAGTGACATCTCCTTTATTCATTCCCTACAGAATTTGCTCAGACAAATCTGGGGGAAAAATATAGTAGTAGTACCTTATCTACGGTTTCACTTTCCATGGTTTCAGTTACCTGTGGTAAACTGTGGTCCAAAAATATTAAATGGAAAATTCCAGAAATAAACAATTCAGAATTTTTAAATTTGCACCTTTCTGAGTAGTGATGAAATCTCGTGCCATCCCGGTCTGTCCTGCCTGGGAGGTGAATCATCCCTTTGTCCAGGGTATCCTGCCTGTTAGTCACTTAGTAGCTTTATCAGTTATCAGATCTACAGTTGCAGTAGCACAGTGATTGTGTTCAAGTCACCCTTATTTTACTTAATATTGGCCCTACAGCACAAGAGTAGTGATGCTGGCAATTTGGATATGCCAAAGAGAAGCCATAAAGTGCTTCCTTTAAGTAAAAAGGTGAAAGTTCTCTGCTTAATAAGGAAAGAAAAGAAATCGTATGCTGAGGTAGCTAAGATCCATGGGAGGAATGAATCTGCTATCCTTGAAATTGTGAACAAGGAAAAAAAAAAATCATGCTAGTTTTGCTGTTGTACCTCAAGTTGCAAAAGTTAAGGCCACAGTGCATGGTAAGTGCTTAGTTAAGATGGAAAAGGCATTAAATTTGTACCATAAGATAATCTGAGAGCGAGAGACCACAGTCACATTACTTTTATTATAGTATATTGTTATAATTGTCCTATTTTATTATCAGTTATTGTTGTTAATCTCTTATTGTGCCTAATTTATAAATTAAACTTCATCATGGGCAAACAAATAGTGTGTGTGTATATATATATATAATATATGTATATATACACATATATGTTTGGTACTATATTTCGTTTCAGACATCCACTGGTAGGGGTTGGACCCTAAACACCACAGATAAGGGGGGACTACTATATTGTCTATTAAAGAAAGTATAAAATGGACTATGGGAAACATTTAACTGACCTTTTAAGAAACAGACTCAGAGCTTATGAGTCAAACTATCTTCATTCCATTTTTAAAAATTAATAAACTCAATTTTTAAGAGCTGTTTAGGTTTACATAAAATTGAGCAGAAAATACAGAGAATTCCTATATATCCTCACATCCTTTCCCTCCTTCTCACACAGTTTCCCCTATTAAGTTCTTGCTTTAGTGGTACATTTGTTACAACTGATGAACCAGTATTGTGGGTTTTTTTGCTGTTTATTTGTTTTTGTTTGCTTTTTGCTTTTGGATGTACCACTTGGCTTGTGGGTTAGTTCCTCAACCAGGAATTGAACCTGTGCCCTCAGCAGTGAAAGCTCAGAGTCCTAACCACTGGACAGCCAGGGAATTCCCTGAGAAACCAATATTGTTACATTATTATTAACTAAAGTCCATAGTTTGTGTCGTGTAGTCTATGGATTTTGGCACGTGTATAATGTGACATGTATCTACTATTACAGTATCATACAGAATAGTTTCACTGCCCTATACACCATCCCCTGTGTTCAGCCCCACGTATTCATCCTTCCCTCCTTACTTCAAACACTGGCTACCACTAATCTTTTGTCTTTTTGACTTTTCCAGAATGTCATGCAGTTGGCATTGTACAGTAGGTAGCCTTTTCAGATTGGTTTCTTTCACTTAGCAAGAGGCATTTAAGTTTCCTCTATTTTTTTTCATGGTTAGATAGCTCAGTTCTTTATATTGCTAAATAATATTTCATTTTATGAATGTAACACATTTTGTTCATCCATTTACCTGCTGAAAGGACACCTTAATTATGTCCAAGTTTTAGCAATTAGGAATAAAGCTGCTATAAACGTGTGTGTCCAGGTTTTTGTGTGGACATAAATTTTATATACAAATATAAATATACCTGAAACCTACATATTAATGACTTGATGTTTCACAAAATGTCACTTAAGGGGACAATATAATTAAATATATTATGATTGAACATATTAATGATAACCCTTTTTGTGATTTTTTGCCTTTCAATTTGGGTTATATATCAAATTTTAAATAATATTCATCACAGTGATTTGATCATTTTGTATACTGGTTTTTCCACTTAACAGAAATGTTACCCATATTCATGTATATCATTTTAACAAGTACATAATATTCCATCTAATTGATATATCACTATTTTCTTAACCGTTCCCTCATTTTTATATTTTATTTATTTTTATAAAGTTCTTTAAAAAGAGCCAAGAGGGAAGCTGGAAGGCTAGGGGCAAGCACGAGTCCACAGGCAGGAGTGGTTGTGTTCATCATCTGTGGGATTATCTTCTCAGCTTTATTTGGGGTTACCACTCCCTAGCTACTCACATAAGTCTATGGAAATTATCTATCTGTCTGTTTGTCTTCTATCTATCTATCTATCTATCTATCACTACTCTGACCCCTTCCCCATCCCTAGGCATTGGTGATTGGTTTATGAGCAGACATAGGCATCAGGTTGGATGAATGAATCCTTTCCAAGGGACTTGGGATGAAAGAGAGCATAAGATCAATTTCTTCCGTGGAATTTGTAGTTCTAAGAGTAAAGTCCGGAAGTTGTGGTTGTGCAAATATTCTGTCAACGGGAGTATTATATAAAGGGATTGTTAAAAATGGAGGAGCAGGTGTTTGTTTCTTATGAGGGTCCAAATTAATTTCTAAGTTATTCCAACAAGGAAACGAGTGAAAGGTTGAGCATACTAAAAGATAGTTATCAGTCTGAAGCGTTTTCCAGCCAAGCTCCTTTATTTTCTTCTCAAATAAAAATACGTTAATAATTTGATTGTTCTTTCACTGGCTTCTCAGGATTCTACTTGTGAGCTCATTCTCCTTGTTTTAAAGATTCAATCAGTTAAAATATCCTGTCTCGTCAATCACCTGTTTCAGAAGGAGAGGTTAGATCAGAAAGGATCTTTTCCAGTTAAATTCCACAAATAGTTCCCACCATGGCATCTCCCTCTTGAGATAAAGTCTTTTTCTTTTATACCCAAGATGATTAATTGACAGTGATGTTGGCTCTAGTGAATTGTATTATTTTTTTCCAAAATATTGGTGACTCTTTCTATCAGACCCTTGTTCACCAGGCTTCTCCCTGATATTCCTCCTTGGAAGAGCAGTAGCCTTCCTGCCCAGTGGCTGTCCAACTTGCCATTACTTCCTTTAGCCAAGAGAATGTGAGCACAGGGGATATATGCCAGCGTGAGCAGAAAATTTAAGAACCATTTCAAGGTTCTGTCATTGTTCATTTCCCTCTGCCATGATAATGGCATATTCCAGGTAGGGGCTGCTCCTTTATTCTAGAACTTCGAACAGGGAAGACACATAGAGCAGAGCCACAGCTGACCTCCAGGCAACATGCAATATGGACAAGAAATAGACTTTGTTATTGTGAGCCACATACATTTTTGGATTGTTTGCCCTAGCATAATACAGCAGAAGCTGACTACACTATAGCCAATGACTGTTTTTCCTCTCTCACTTGGGGCACAGAGGCAGTCTTCTTCTATTCTCTAATAGAGAGAGCCCGAAAGAGCTACATGCAAACATTCTCAGGATATTGCGCAAGACAAATACTTAAAAATATCCTATGCTTTTATTTTATTTCCCTTGTTATGACTTAGATAACTTAGTTCCTGGAGAAAACCTGGATTAAGCACTGCCATACCATACCCCCTTCGTGGTGGTTTACCAATGCCATAAGTTCAAAAAAGAAGAAAGCAAAGTCACATGACCAATAGCTTAAACCTCTGTCAGTCTGATGTGGCAAGAATGGCCAAGAGACGATGGCGTATTCCACATCGCAATTTTTTTTCCTATTGATTGTGAACAGATGGGAGCTATACTATTTAAGGCATAGTAAATCCTGGTGTTTGGCCATTATCCAAAGCTAAATGAAAGAAGGGGGCGGCATTCACATGGCTCAGTAACAGAAGACAACTAAAAATAGGTACCCAGACCAAACATAGCAAGGCTGCGAGTTGCTAGGCAAGAAGGCATTTTCCTCAGCAGCTTAGGGTCCTCCATTCACAAGTTTTAAATTGCCTACTAATTTGTCAGATTTATTTGTTTCATCATTGCGCTCATTTAACATCCACCTCTATGGCCTCATATATATATATATATATATATATATATATATTTACATATACGTGTATCTATTCTTTTTCAAATTCTTTTCCCATTTAGTTTGTTACATAATATTGAGCAGAGTTCCCTGTGATATACAGCAGGTCTTTGTTGGTTATCCATTTCAAATATAGCAGTGTGTACATGTCAATCCCAAACTCCCTCACTATCCCTCCCCCACCCTTCCCCCGGTAACCATAAATTTGTTCTCTAAATCTGTGAGTCTGTTTCTGTTTTGTAAATAAGTTCATTTTTATCTTTTTTTTAGATTCCGCATATAAGCAATGTCATACGATATTTGCCTTTCTCTAACTTCACTCAGTATGACAATCTCTAGGTCCATCCATGTTGCTGCAAATGGCATTATTTCATTCTTTTTAATGGCTGAGTAATATTCCATTGTATATATGTACCACATCTTCTCTATCTATTCCTCTGTTAATGGACATTTAGGTTGCTTCCATGTCCTGGCTATTGAAAAATAATGCTGCAGTGAACATTGGGGTGCATGTATCCTTTTGGAACATCTTTTCCTCTGGGTATATGCCCAGGAGGGGGATTGCAGGATCATATGGTAACTCTATTTTTAGTTTCTTAAGGAACCTCCATACTGTTCTCCATAGTGGCTGCACCAATTTACATTCCCACCAACAGTGTAGGAGGGTTCCCTTCTCTCCACACCCTCTCCAGCATTTATTGTTTGTGGATTTTTTGATGGTAGCCATTCTGACTGGTGTGAGGTGATAATCTCATTGATGTTCAACATTGCTAATTATTAGAGAAATGCAAATCAAAACCTCTTTATTTTATATTAACCTAAGATATAGATTAAGATGATTTACACACTGAAACAGGCCCTTTTTGCTCAGTCCATTGAGTTCAAGAATGATACTACTGGCACTCAGTGGTTTCTATCCAAACGCTCTAACTTTATTCTGAAAATTAACATTTCCTGTAGTTATAAAAGTTACACTATTAATTAGGGTCCTGTGAGGGTTACTGATATAAACATTGGATGCTCTAATTAAGTTGCCAGTGATTTCTTGAGCAATTGTTAGAATTGCTAAGTCTTTTCCCGCAGATAGAGGAATAGTTGAATATGTAATAACAGCCTCTTAGAACAGAGCCAGATTTTCCTATTTCTGCTGCAGTGACTATGATTTTAGACTCCCGACCCAGAGGAGTAAAACAACCCACTGAGCACTAGTGGATATATAAGCATAGTGCCGGCAGGTGGGACAGTTTATTGATTGGAAGATCAAAAATGAACTGGCACTCCTGAGGCTCACAAGTGGCTATTGTACCATTCTCAGCAAATCTCGCTTTATACACATTTGAGGTGCTATCGATAAGATTACACCCTAAAATGAAATCAACAAACTACAAGAACATGAAACTCTTGTAGTTTCATGGAGGAAAGATGGAGGAAACTCAACAAACATAATATTGAACAAACGAAGCCAGATACAAAAGAATACATGCGTATAATTTCATTTATAAAGTACAAAGCCAGGTGACATTAATCTACAGTGTTAGAAGTTTGTCTTTCCACAGGAGGCAAAGGCTAAAATTGGAAAGATCATGAGGTGGCCTCCAGGGATGGTAGTCATATTTTATTCCTTGACCTAAGTGGTAGTTACATAGATATGTTCCTTTCATGATAACTCATCTAAGTGTATATTTCTAATTTGTGCACTTTTCTGTAAATAAGCTATACTTTAATAAAAAAGGAAAAAAATCATACTCCAGAACTAAACACACAGTCTTGGGTGGTGGGGTCTCTTTTTTTTTTTTTTAGGTGGTGGGGTCTTAATAATTTATTTTGAGAAATTTCCTACTTCCGTTTGTCCATTAAATCAAGTTTCACTCCTTTGCTATTCTAACCAATCAACAACCTCAGCCTTTTGAATGTGGGCAAAGTCTGACCCACAATGAAATGTTGACAGACTTACCCGTTTCAAACCACATTATAGCATTGCTCGTTCATTTACGTAGTCTCCCTGCCCCTGAAGCCAAGCTGATTCTTATTCAATTTGACCTAGTTCTTTATTCCATGGAATTTTTAAAGTTTGGATGACCCCCGTGAAATCCAGGCAAATTTTATATTCAAATATGATTCCGTTCCATGTAAAGTCTTAAAACAGCCTAATCTCCTGTGCATACCCAGCAGGGTTTGATTCTTAATATTTCTATGTACTTCTCCATTTGTTATTTTAATTATATTAGACTGATTCTTTATTTCACTTGAGGTTTTTAAAAATGAAATTTATTTTGAGATCTCCACCACTCATAGTACCAGCAAATGCTTACTGAATATTTTGCGCGTTAATAGAAACATTTATCGTTAGGCTTTGTTAGATAAAATCAGTGTACTTTAAAACTCAGTCCTGATACCAGGCACCTCGAGACCGACTTAAGCTTTATGCATGTCAATTATCATTAACATTTGTTTTTCTTCATAGATTCGATTTCCCAGTAACCATGGTGGAACAGTCTTTCCCCTCCCGCAAAGCTGTCTCCACCTACAGATGCCATCCAGATGTGTGATTAGATGTAATTAATATTTAAGGGTGTCTGTAGCTGGTCTCTGGTGTGGAAACTGAGGGTTGTTTTTTTTTTAGAGAGCCTCATGAGTGCTTTCCAGATAAGCTCTAAATAAAGATGGCTGCTTTCCAGACCCCATGTATACTTGTGATCAGAGAAATTTGGGTAAATTAAATCAAAATGACAGCCATGATCAAGAGTAGCTTATCATCAGAATGAATAGGACTGGGGACCCAGACTGGAGAGGTAAAACTTTTATCACATAAAACTTAATATTAAATAAATTGGGGGGGTTAAAATTATATTTTTCTTATACTTGTTCAGTTCCACATAAGCTTTTCTTGGGCTCTCAAGCATTAATTCTTTCATAATTAACCCATAACTTGCCTCCTATTTGGTCAAAGGAAATTGTCATTTTTACATAATATTTTTGGTGGATCATAAAGTCATAAGTCCTTGATCTGGTTTAATAAGTGGGAAATCTCATTATTTTATATTATTTTTTATATATTTATATTATTACATTAATTTTTCAAATTTTTAGCTTCTATTTTCATGAATCATATATTTTTTTTTGGTAAAAATTCAGTTAACAAGCAAGATTTACTTTTTTTCTTCACTTGGCTTCAACAAAGAAATGTTCAAGTCTTTTATTTGTAGGACCTTCATGGTGATTATGACAAAACATACCTGGAATGGGACAGTGGTATGACTTATTAATCAAATTTATTTCCTTCACTTTATTTTTCCCTGTCCCTTGGTCTTATCTGCTAGGATGCAGATAACCCAGGAGATAGCACCATAATGGCTAGTCCATTAAGACCAGCCCCAAGAGGGAATTTTCCAATAATAAACCCAAACCTACTAACATTTCAGAGTGGTGGGGATTTTGATGTGGAAATTTTGTAATCTCTTCCATAGTTCCATTCTATCCATTGCTTGAAGGTGAAAACAAGGTAATAGTTGAATTTTATATTCTTATAATACACCCACTTATAGACAATTTTTGTTGTAAAATTTGCTCCCGAAGCGGATATTTTGGGACCAGGGATCCTGTATATTTGAACAACATTCTGCATAAAACTACTAATGGTGGCTGCATTAACCAGAAAAGTGATCCTGTAACCTGAATGAGAATAATATACAAATTTATTTTTTATCTGGGTGGCATAATATGTCCCAGCAATAGACATACAGGTATTAGTATACATATGAAAAGATACAAACCTCATTTATAATAAGAGAAATGCAAATTACAACCAAACTGAGATGCTGTTTTTCATATACAAGACCAGCAATATCAAAACATTTAATAACATTATGTTAATGAGGGAGGGACTATAAATTGTCACAACTTCTATGAAACGTAATTTGACAGTAGCTATCAAAATTACAAATGCACTTATGCTATGACCTAGCATTTCCCTTTCTAGGAATTTATTTTACAGATGTACTTGCACTGTGCAAAATGACGTGTATAGAAGAATATGCATTAAAGCATGATAACTGTAAAGGCAAAAGACTGGAAGCAACTTAAACATCAGTCAGTCTGAAAGCAATGAACTATAGAACGGTACATTCATGGAGAACTTTTTTATGTGTTGAAATGAAATGGTTTTTAGGATACATATATTATTAAAGCAAGATGCCAAGCAGTGTGTGTAGTATACGACCATTTATGCAAAAAAGGGCTGAGACTAACAAATATTTGTTCATATGAGGAAAAAACATCTGTGATGAGATATGTGAGAAACTGATAACACGAGTGGTCATAGAAAAAGGGTGGCTGGGGGATGGGGGTCCGAGGGAGAGGTTTCCTTCTATGTCCTTTTGTGTGTTTTGAATTTTGAAATTTGTGACTAAATTATCTACTCAAAACATAAATGCAGTTAGAAAGAAATAAAAGCATGCATTTTCCTGATCAGCAATCTCATCCAATCAAGATTTAAAATACCATCCTAATATTAGAAGTAATACCAGGCCCAGGACACCTGCAGTTGGCACAAGCTCGTTTAGCTTCCCACGTCTACAATTAATCTGCAGGACCTGTCAGTCTTCATATTAGACCAAATTGCCTATTTAAAGGGAGAATCAGTTGAATGGATTACCCAGTTCGTCTCACTCTCAAGTCTCAGCTGCGATTGCAATCGTTCCTTTTGGGTCCCAGTACAGTTTCTTATTTATAATTGTGGTTCATGGAGGAGCTCCAGAGGTTTCTGTTTCTATCCTGTTATAATCCTGCACATTATCTGTGTGACACATCCCAGCCAAAATTCCTCCTTCCTGCAGTGTTACTATCAGCACACACTCAGGGAGAGGGAAATTTACCCCAGGGAATATCTTTAATTCTCTGTAGCCAACAAAAAATGTATCACAACTCATAAACTCTGAATCCTTGCTTCTCCAAATCCTTCGTTGTTCCAAGGGCTGCCTCTCATTATTCTGGAATTAGTGCTTCCTCTGAACCTGTATCTTAAAACCCCTGAAATGATTATATTGATATATTTTCTCTGAAATAGCTGGACTCTGGCGGAGGATTAACATCTTTCTGGGAAGACTCGATATTCCATATGGAGAGAAGAAAATCAGGCTGTTCATGTTTCCCCTTAGACTGATTAGGCTAAACAAGATAAATTGAAATTAGTTTCCCTTACTTAGCATTACCCCTTAAAATCGGAAGGAAGTGCTGGTAGGGTCAATTATTAAACCACTTTTCCTGTTTGCTGGTTATGGACACACATAAAGTCTAGAAGAGTATGCAAACCTTTAATTCAGACTCAAAAATCCCACTTCTAACCCATATTGCATACGCAAGAGTTGTGGGGTATTGACGAGGTGGAGTCTGGAAGTGGCTCCTTTGTTCTTTTCAAATTATTCCCAGTTCACCAGAAGACCAGGGTCTTTTGGAAGAGACACTAGACAAGGCCGTGTCTCTCACGATTCCTAGGGAGCAAATCCACCTCCTTGGACGCTTTATCCCCTTCCCTCTTTCTTCCATGAATGCTTTGTTTCACTTCCCCTGATTTTCTCCTCAGCCTCTGGAACGGTTTCCGTCATTTCATTCCATTCAGTTCCACTCTGGGTGAAAAAGGTAGGATGGGGGCAGGGATCCTGGAATCCTGCCAATGGACTCTAGAAATAGTCAAACCTTCAACAGTGGGCCCCAAGATTATCTCCTATGACGCTGAAACAGACTTTTTCTTCCTCTGCCTTGGATTCCGTTCCTAAGTGCTACTTTCTTCCTCTGTTTTCGGTAGGTGCTAGGGCTGGAGGAAGGGGAAAAGCTTCATGCTGCTCTACACTGTTTTTGGAGAAAGAGGCATCCCACATTTAGCCCTAGCCTGAAAGCATGATGCCTGTTGAATCCAGAGTCAACTTAACTAGACAGCCTTAGCTTTGGCTGCCTCTGAATTCTCCCCGCTCCTTATGTTTCTCCTTTGTTCAGGAAAAGTATCTACCTTCTTTACCAGCTTGTCCTCTGACTCAGCTCTTTACTTAACATGAATGATTAAAACCATGCAACTAAGAACACCAGAAAGCCTACAGTCAAGCTAATTTATTTTAATGCAAATTTGATTCACAGAGTTCAAACTGGTCCCACTAGACAAAAATATCCAGTGAAATGCAGATGATGCTTTGGGAGCCTGGAGAAGGTCAGTCAGCATTTCCAAGGATTAATACCAATTTAAGATCATTAAAATGACCTTAGGGAAAGCAAAGAGCAATTATGAAATAGATATAGATATTGATGTATATTTCAATGTTTGGTCCAGTGGGACTGTAGACTCCTCTGGGCTTCTAAGTTGAACAAGTCTGGAAAAATCATCTATGTGTAAATATTTTAAATGCATGTGCACAATTGTAAATTTGGGGGTCCAGGTTAACGTTAAGGTAAAAATGGGTATCCTGCATTCAAGAGCAGGAATGGAATGCCTGCATTACATGGAGAAGGAATCCCGTATTCTATAATTATAATTTAATTTTAAAAAACCATCTCTGTAGTAATTGTATATTAAATAGCATCAGTCTGTTATTGGAGTCCCTTTCACAATAGGATCATGTCCTAGATTTTCCATCTATTTCATTCCAAATCCTCATGGCAATGTTAACCAGTCAGACACCCAATTCTCTAATGCTCTCAGACACTGTGTACTAGCTTAAAGCAGTTTATGATTATTTTAGGTTATTCAAAATTGTCCACAGTGAGTAAATCTTTCTCAGCTATGGTATGCCTTGTTAACTGCAAGTTGCTGACTAACACTGCATCTTCTCAAAATAGCTGGTTCTACCTCCAATTGAGTGGAGTCTCCTAGGACTTTTGATTGGGCCTTACTTTTAGCTGGTTACTAGGAAAGGAAATGAACCAGATGTTGAAAACTTCCCATTCCTGCGGACTTAACTGCTACTCCTGGCATACAGAAAGCATTAAAATATTCATATATTTTGAATGAAGGTTGAGTGAATATCTGATCAGAAATATCTTTCAATTATGCTTGTGATTTATGGCTTCCATTTGACATCCTGCTGGACCTTGTACCTAGCCTTTGTTTTTATTTGCTTCTCTTCTGTAGGCCATACAACATAGTTACCATACCTTTCATCCAGTGGAGATACGAAGAGAGAGAGGCAGTCATTACAGCCACAACTTAAAATGGATTTACAAAATTGCCACGTATGTGAAGCTCACATTTGTATAAACTCAAATGTACTATATTTTACTAATAGGGAAAAATGTAGTTGAGACATAGAGAAAAAGGAAAAATAATAGAATATAGAAGAAATAAATCAAAAAGAGAATTATGGTTAATGTGTTTTCTAAGTATTCTTCACTCTTGCAGCATCACGGCAAGTTCTGCCGTTGGCTCTGAAAAGCCTTTAGAGATTTGAACAAAGTAGAAGTGATGGTCTTTACTGAAATTTTTCATTTAAAAAGACAGCCTGATGTACAGTTATATAAAAGAAAAAATAGCTAGTACAGCCTAAGTTGGTGTGTGACCTAATCTGGAGAAGACCCAGTGGATTTTATCTCTCCAAGACCATAACTTGCTTGAAGATAATAGGCTTTGTCTATCCACTCTGTTTCCTCCCCAGGGCCAGCATTATGACTTTTGTAGGTGCTAGGCATTTTTGCCTTTGTGTGTCCCTTTCTCTATAAAAATACTAACAATTATATTTTCAATTGATATAATGACAAATATGTTAATATTATTAAAGAGTTTTCTCTAACCTATATATTTTTTTCTTCTGATTAAAGAAAAGATCAAACATTTTGATTTGTGAGCCCCTAAAGGCATTGTGGCCCTAGGCACAATGCTTTCCTTGCCCTATGGATGGTTGGCACGAAATGACTCAAACAGTTTCATGTTATACAATGAATGATATTGTTCTAAACCCTTATACTATTTTTACTGAGGGTGTTAAAATGTTTGGATTTTTATCTTTCAGAATTGCAGCATCAAAACAACAGCATCTTAATTTCCATGCTATCCAGATCACTGTGTCAAATGCCCTTCTGTATCTTCTCCCTCTCTCTCTCCCTCTCTCTCCCGCCCCCCTTCTGTCTCTCTGTCTGTCTGTCTGTCTCTCTCTCACACACACAAACAAACACATCCCACAGCAGATCCCCAAATCACAATTTTAAGCAACTCTCAGATCTCCACAATTTTTTCTCTTTATTTCAAGAAAGACGCAAGATTAAAACATCTGGCCACTTAAAAATCCTCATAGATTTATACCAAATGAAATCAGAAGGAGGCAATTATATATCACTGCCTGATTGATCCCCTCAGCCAACATTTTTTTGTAAACCTCTAAGGGGAGATAATGCATGAAACCACATGTGCATTTCATGGGTTGCTCCATGTCTATGTCTAAGCTCTGCTTGCCTATCAGCTCTCCATGCCCAGGTAAGGCAGGCCAGCTTGAATAGCACTCCTCTTCATGCATGCAGTGGGCCCTTTGTCCTCAGAGACAAATGCATTTTCAAATTTTCCCATATATTTCTTTCTCCTTATACCCAGCTAATGGAGTTATAGTTTATCACATTCTTGGCTTGTTTACTAACATCAGTGTTCTCTTTAGAAATATGCCCTGTGACTTTCTGGCTAGCACTGTGTGGAACTAAATAATCTTACTGCCTCAGAAACATCTCTAGCCTATGTGGACAGAGAGAGAATAGAAACGTAGAGGCTGCCCCTCTCCTGCATCATGGCAACTCATTCTCTTGCCCACCCTATCACATAACACCTTGAAGCTAATTGCTACCATTTTGTGATAACCTTCTACTCGCCCATGAGCCTTTTCTCCCCACTAAGTCTTCTGCTTACAGCTTTTCTTAATGTTTATATTTTTAGTCCTTGAATATGCTTGCCTTCCTGTTCAATTTCAGTAGGCTTGAACTTGGCCACAATTAAGTGAAAGACAGTTACACAGAGTGATGCCTCCCCAAATACAAACATGACTCCTGAAACTCATGAATATTTAAGTATGATTATGTCAGTTTGCTTTTTTCCCCCCCAGATATTATTTTCCCCCCAGATATTAGATCCCTGAGAGCCTGAATGAATTTGTTTCCATTCTCTCCCCATGTAGTCATTGCATCAGCATGACTTCCTCTTCAGAAACTGGGTTGTCTTAGGTAAGAACGTTTAACGTGTGCAGGGGCCCAGCTTTTGGCAATGGTTCCCTAACTATAGTTTCCACAGTCTCCTGAAGGGGTTCTTCTCATGTTGAAGGTCTCATGGCAAACTCTCCTCCTCTAGCATCATTGTATTTATAAAGAAAGGTTTTCTTTTGGTTTGTTTGTATTGTTTTGGTTTGGGTTTTTTGTGTGGTTTTGTTTTTGTTTTGCATTTTGGCTAACAATTTCCTCCTTGGGTTAATTAAAAAATTTCAGGTAGCTACCATCTGATCTCATGGATTTAACATTTGGTTTGTTCATAATTACCAGAATTGCCTGGGCATTTGCCAGTGTTGGATTAAGCACCTCTTACCTGTACACTTCAAAAAGCAATTTGGGAGTGAGAAAACTCTTAACTTCTTCCCTAAAAATATTGACCAATAATTTGCTTAACCGCCTGCTATCTGTTCTTTTCCTTTAATATGCCCTGCATGCTGTGATTATCTTCTGTTTCTAAAGACATAGCTTTCACATTAGAGCCCCTGAACAGTCCTTTTAAATCTTCATTTCTCATTTATACCACACCTGGTACATTGTAATGTGCTAAAGTTCTTTTTACTTTGTCTAGATTTATTTTTTAAAGGGAATATTCCTAGGATAATTCCTTCAAAAATTCCAGCTAAGGATGGCAAGGGTTTTTGCGTGTGTTTTTAAGTATATAGTCATTTTGATAGCATATTTAATCTCAAGATTTTAATCAGCAGTCTTGAAGAACTTCTAGAATTCTTACAGATTAATGGATCTTTATGTTGTTTCATTGAAATTTTCTATATTTGTTCCCTCATTTATCAAAAATACCTATTTATAGGGGAAATGTGTATATTAAAGTGTAATGAATTTCAACAAGACATATGACAAAATGTTTGATGGAATAAATACAGGCAAATACTGGGATTGATGATTATATAAATCTTATAAGTTGAAGAGTCTGAGGATGCGAAAAAATGTCCTTAAGTGCCTTTGAACGTAACAGGCATGAAATAATTAAGGGATTGAGTAACCCTTAAGGAAGGTCTCTGGAGTCAGGCCACAGGGCGCTGCAATTGACCTTATGCCGGCTGAACAATAGTTCACATGAAGAACTGATGTAATCTTGGCTACAAAAATAGTATAAAAAGAAAATGAATCTGTTTTTATTCTTATCACATCTATAGTGTGCTCTTCTCCCTGGGGTCAGGACTTTTTAGTTTTATTAATTTAAGAAGGACACTGTCAAACTGTGGTATGTGAATGTCACAAGGAGCAATGTTTCTCTTAAGACCCTCACTCTCCACTACGAAGCCCATTGATCTTTCTCTCCCTGAGGGCCTGTTCATTCAAGGATGAGTAATAGGTAACACTTCACAAGCTGAAAGCAGAGCACCTTCATTCATTTTATGACCAGTCTAATTACCTGACTGAAACAAATTTAAAACACTGCATCACCACCATTGATTCTGTTTCTATATAGGGCCAAATTAAATGCTTATTAGCATGTACACACCTTAACAGAAAGAAAATCTTTACGTACCTTCTTTCCAAGGTGCATATTCTTCCCTAGAATTTGCACAGACTTCTATGTATCACTTATGAAACTGTTTTGTAGTTAGTTGCTTGCTTGTTACCCTTCTCTGTGAGACATTTTTACCCACAGACATTTTTACCCACAGCAGAGTTACCCTTAACATAGTAGGCGCTCAATAAATGTTTGTGGAGTGAATGGTGCCTATGAGTTAGCAGGGACTATTGCTTTTATTTAGGTTCCTGAGTAAGACACAGATGGCTTGGCAGATGGTATGTAAGGTCATGTGATGCCTTCCCAGGAAGCCTGAAGTTATTCACAGAACGCCATTGCGTCACCACTGTGACCAGCTTGAGCACTCCTGTGAATCTGAGCAGACACATTAGCCAGCCATGGGATGATTAGTGGGGAAAAGTTCAACGTCCTGCTCATTTCGAAAAGACAGTAGAGAGAAGTAAAAGAAATAATGGCCTGAGGACGCCAGCATAGGTCAATGAGAGCCACGTCTCAAGTTGAACCACGATCAGGGTCAAGTGCACAAAAAAATGATGTAGGAGTTTTTTCTTCCTGAGATCTTTTCGAGTGAAACATGCCAAAATAACGAATGAAGCAAAAAAAAAAAAAGGTGATTCTGAACAATTAGAAGTCATGGTTGAAAACATATCAGCAAATAAATTCAAGGTCTACTGAGAATTCCTTCACTGAGATCACATTCTTTTATAGTGACTGCTGTCATTAAAAAGATATACAGTGATTTAAACAGTATAGGAGCTTAATATTTCCTGATTGACTGATCACAGTGCAAAGGGAATCGTCTACTCTCCAAGCCTTATCTCTGATATCAAAAAATCTCTAGTATCAAATGCCTTGCAGTGCACTGAACGTGGCATACTTCATTACGTCAGGCTTCTGCCATGGCTGTACCCCTGCCTAAAATGCTCTCCTCTCCTTTTTATCTATCTAAATCCTGAATGTGAAGCCTTCCGTGGTTACACTAAGGCCAGGGTAATTACCCTCCTATGTGCTTCCACTATGAAAATACTTTTGCACGGTAGATTTTGGCAATAAATAGTATCATCAGGCAAAGTCACATATTATTTTGAAATAGTCCAGTCATATAGGGTTCCTCTCGTCTTCCGTTATTTTTTTCCCAGTAGTCACGGTAGTGCTAGAGGTACCGTCGAGAATATCTGCCTCCGTTTATATTCTTCCCCGTTCCCACTATGAAGCAGATATCCCCTTTTGGATGCTTCGATGTAGTTTACAGGACATAAACTATAGGCCTTATTCACTCAGCTTCTGGTAGCACTGCTGGGGGGGCAGCCCACACCTGTCTACCCTCTTCTTTGGAGATGGCCTCAGCTGAAGAGCGCCACCTGACGACGCTGGCCTTCTGTGGTGACCCAGCCTCCTCTCTCTAACTTGGGACAGCTCTGAAGGGTCTGTTGCACCTTCAGGACTCCCCGGAGGGTTGACTGAGGCTTTGGCTGGGGCTGTGTTCCTCTTTTACTCTCGCTCTGCTGGCTTCCCTCCCCTTCCCTTACACAGCTATGGAGCCAACGAGGTCTTCCTAATAGAGCTCCTGGATGCAAATCTCTGTCTCAGCGTCAGGGAACTCAATCTGTAAGAGCTGGTGGTAGGAGGGACCCAAGACAGCCCACACAGGGATAGAATTTGTGGCAGGATCACACGGCTGCCCAGCAGCCAATGAGGACCCCATTAGTGGCGGTAGGCAGAGCACAGAGAGCCTCTGGCACAAGAGAGTGTGACTGTGGTGGAAAACAGGGATGACAGACCGGCAGAAGGGAATGCGCTGACGGGTGTGATGTGTGAAGTGTCTGAGGCATAAGAGGAACACAGGAAGTGCCAGGAAGATGGGACTGGGTTTGGCTAAGCTTGACTGATGCTTTGGGAAAATGCAGCAAAAAGCTGAGAATAATTAATATTCACTTAAAAGCTGAGTTTGAAAGCCAGAGAGCCCTTTTGGTAGCATCAAAGCAGAAGAAGGACAGAGAAATTGAGGACTAGAGAGGAGCTGGGCTTTAAAAACGTTCAAATCCTTTAAGGGCAGGTCTACTGCACCAAGATCAGGACCCTGGTTGAAGGGAAAAAAAAAAAGAAACCATGAAACTTGGTATGGAATTGATGTGCTAAAAATCTTGAATTCCCAGATCTCATTGAGTCCTTTGGACCTACAAAAAAGGCTTATATCTCCCTGTTAAAGACTAGGAACGTTCTTCCAATTGGAAATAATGCAGAAGCCTCTCCCCTCAAAGACAACGTGTGTCTCTCCAGTCCCCTAAGATCTGCCCTCAACTCCCTTCTGTCTACTAGGCAATAACTAAGATTGAGTTACAACATAACTGCAGCTAGGGATGTGCTGAGCTTGTTAAGGAAGGAAGAGACTACAGCTCCAAATTGCCACAGGACCTGCTAACATGTACCCTAAGGACTGGGGGAGTACATAGGACCCTGGATTCTGGGAGCATTTGATCAGGTTGGGAAAACATAAGGGCTAGATAAGGGAGAGTTTATTTAATTATCTGGGATCACTGTCCTGGGATAGACAACTGGACACCTTGGTAAAGACTTGGGAAAATAGTGAGGACAAATTACTAGCCATGGACCACATATGAAGTATGGATGCCAGAATTTCCAGGACATATAGGGTAAGAAGGGGTTAAAAGGCTCAGCGATGTGGGTGTGGCAGAGAGAATACACTGTAAATTTGTTATGTAAGGCCAGAATTCTCACAGGGGACTATGTTCCATAGAAGAGCCCAGAGGATATACTGTTCACCAAAACGATACAGAATGTCCTGGTAAGAGTGGTACCAGCATCAGTTAAAAGGTCAGAGGTGGCCGTCTCCTGTAAGCTAGGGTTAATAGCAAGGTTTGTAGTGGGGAGGCAAAGATCCTTGAAACGACAGAGTTTAGTGGCACCATTTAACTGTTGACAGTCAGGTAGACACATTTTAATGAGTGGCAAATTTGGAAGGGCTTCCAGATGGGGTGGAACTTTCAGAGAATTATAGAAGTTGTTAATATAACATGGTGTCCCTAGGCGTGCAACATAAATGGGCAGCTAGTAACAGTACTCAAAGTGTGCACTTAAAAGACATTAAGAATGAATTATTGGGAAGCTGAGGACAGTTGCCCTCCAAAAAGTTACAATACCTTGCCTAGACCTGAGGCAATTGTTGGACCTCGAAACTACTTACTGAAAGAGAGGCCTGATTGCCAGAAGGAAAGACCCTGAAATACCACAGCAAGTGTCCATGTTATGATTCTCCCAGGTTTTCCCCAGTCCTTTGTTTTAAGCTATTAAGTTTGGGGGTGGCTTGTTACACAGCAATAGATAACTGATACAGCTACTTCTGATCACTCTGTGCATGAGCCCACTGAACAAGCACTAGGGTGAATCATCTTTCTTCCTAATTATGAAATACCTTTTCCAGAGTGGGAGGCTTTGGTAAGAATTCATATGACAAACACTTATCTTCATACACTGGGTCTATCCATAACTTTTTCCCAAACCTGTTTGTCACTGATCCCTCTTTTTTTTACCCCCAAGTCTGTGACCATCAAGTCAAACAATTTGTTCTTCACAAATTGGTGTAGATTTGTTTTAGGACAACTCTCCTTTTATGCAAAGAGGACAAAGACATCTACTGCCCAACGTTTTGCTTTTTTTTTTTTTTTTTTTTTTTGCAGTACGCGACCTCTCACTGTCGTGGCCTCTCCCATTGCGGAGCACAGGCTCCGGACGCGCAGGCTCAGCGGCCATGGCTCACGGGCCCAGCCGCTCCGCGGCATGTGGGACCCTCCCGGACCGGGGCACGAACCCGTGTCCCCTGCGTCGGCAGCCGGACTCTCAACCACTGTGCCACCAGGGAAGCCCTGTCTGCTTCTTCTTAATCATCCATCTATCTCATGGTCGAACCCCAAGGCTTTCAGTGCAGTTAATATGAGATACATGTTAGGAGTGTCTTTAATTGCTCTGAATATTTATCTCCAGCTCAGATCTCCCCTGTACTCTACTATAAATCTAGCTGCCTCTTTCACTTTTCGACTTGTCTACCACAAACTCACTATTTTAAAAGCATAGCTGACTTCTCTATGACACTTCCAGCTGAGATTCATGTCCACATTTACCAAATATTCCTTGAGCATCTACTGTAGTCTATGGAGTGTCCTAGACTCTAATCAGATCCTATTATAACCAGCTCATTCCTTGTCAATCTCCTTCTCTGCGTTCTGAGATAAACCTCACTGATCTTCCAGGGCCTTGTGCAGATTAGGAGAGCGCTGATATCTATGCTTTTCGGAAAAAAAAGCATGAGTGGTTTTTCCAGAGGATTATTCATCTCAAGGCTCCTTTTGCACTTATCATCTTCTCCCCTGTCTTCAATTTCTCCAAACTTTGCCATTTGCAGTTATCCTCAATTTATCTTTCCAGCATCCAGAGACATTCCCTAGTTTATCTGTTTCTATAGGGTTAGTAATTACAGATTGTGAAGTTTCTATTTCTAACACTGAGTGGAAATTTAGCAGTAGCTTCTCGTAGGCCAGATCACAGAAGAAATCTTTAGCCATTATGTATCAAGTATGGACAGCTACTTAGTGTCTCTGTGAAAATAGCTTTTAAAAATGTACCTTTGGAGGGCCCAGTGTTGTGCAGGCCTATCCATATGGATGAAAAAGCACTCATACAATGAGTGCTATGATGATATGAACGATTCATATGATACAATGTATCATTCATATGATACAATGATATGAATTTAGGATTCCTATCCCTAAAGAACAATGGAAGTCCCTGTGATTATCAGAGAAGAAAGGAAGTTGAAATTCTAGTTTACCAAACCAGGGCTAAGCATTGTATAACCCAAATGGGGACTGAAACACTGAAAAAATAATGAAGTTATGGCTCCTGAACAAACTAAATGTGAACAATGAAAATTATAAGCAGGTTGAAGTTTTCACATAAACTGGTTGGGCTCTGTTGGAACACTACCCTTTTTTGGTAACACTTTCAAGAGAACATGTTCACAGGAAGGCACCGAGGTGTTCCCCTCAGGATAACACAACATTCAGTAAGAGGGAGCAGATAACAACTGTGGCACATAAACCAAGGCCTCGACTGAAGGGCAGCAGATCAAAGAGCCAAACAGACTTCCCATTTCATTTTGTCGGAAGTTTGGGATCTTACTGTAACTCTCTTGGACATGGATTATACCTTTGAAATGGCTTCCTGCAGAGCTAATACAACAAGCTACTAATACAGCAATTTACTAATTAATGCTGATTGTTGATGAAGTAGGTGGCTGTAGGGGGGTTGGGGGGGATTACTGATCTGATAAAATGCCAAGGAAAGGGAGAAAACTGTAACAGAAATCCAAGGTAAGTCAAGACAAAATCCCAACATCCTCGTTCCCCGACTGTCTGGCCATTATTATCTGACAGTTTAAGTGACCTGAATGATCTGATTCGCCTACTTTTTTTTTTCCACTCCACTTTGCTGCTAGAGGGCTGGATTCACAGTTGTAGGCAGGGGTGAAAGTTTTCAGGGGAGCAGCATCTGGAGAAGTAGAAAGGTAGAGATTTACCTGCCCCGGCCTTTTGTCCCTCTGTCTTCACAGACACCCCGTTGTCCCCTTCTGTGGGCTTAGCCCCCAACAAGATTCTGAGATTGTTTCTCTACGTGTTGTGATTTAAGAAACTCTAGTTCAGCATTTCAGTGGAGAAGAATCAAGTCAGCCTTGTAGCTAGGCCTGCTCTGACACTATTCCCAGTTCTAGAACCTAAGCCTTCACTCAGTCCTTGTGAATAAGCCTCCACTTATGCTCCAGTTCTTGAGATACTGGCATATATCTGCTCAGAGGAATAAGAGTCAGGCTCAAGGAACAGAGTAAAGATCCAGTAACAAGGTCTGGGACCTGAGGCGGGATTCACTTCAAGATTTTAAGGAATAAAATGCCATCCCAGCCGGTAGAGCTGGACATCAGTCCTGTCTGGGCAGAATCCCCAGCATATCTTACTTATTACTGAGTACGTGGAGTGTTCAAAAGGATCTACTTTAATCCCTTCTGTGTGGGGAATACAGAGTTGGGTTATAAGACAAGATCAGGCTGTCTCAGTAATGAGGAAAGTATTTGGGTAGGTAGCCAAACACGCACTAGTACACTTCAGACACTGTGTATTTTCAATTACTTGTTGAGCTGGAAAGAGGCAAAAAGATTGAAAGAAATATTGCTATTCTGCACCTCAGCTACATAAGTCAGCAAAACATAAGTAAATGATTGAACAGGAAGTGGACCCAGCATGTCATCTGTTTAAAAGGCTGCATTAGAAAATTGGCATAACCTTCTCTGCCAGTAACTGAGGATACAGTTATTAGAGGTCATTTTGGCTGAGATTCTGGTCTAGACTGCTTCTGTACACGTGTGCATGAGCATATGTTTCCCTTGATGGAATTTTTATATCTGAAGAGGGAGATTTTGTTTAGAAAAACTCTGAAAATTGGAACATCTTAAATCTGAGTCTTCTTGGTCCTAAATCCCTGCATCTCTGCCCATCAAATTCTGCACACTGCATTTCTGGGCATGATGACTTCTGAGGTCATTCTTTTTCATAGTTCATGTATGACTTCTCAGTAATATAGAGATTCCCAAAATGTGTTTATAGTAAATATTAAGCAATAAAGCCATTCTCTGGTCAAATGCACATAGGAACTGCTGGGCAAATAAAGTTAAATGGTTTTCTTTATTGTGGGATTTTGCAGAGCTAAAAATGCCGATAGTTGCTAATCTCTGAGAAGAATTAAAGTGTTGGATCTTTATTTGAAAACAGAACCCTTCCTATTTTTTCTCATCCATGAGGAGCTCTGGGAACTATTTTGCATTAGAGCATATTTTGAGAAAAGCTCCTGTGGAACCCAACGGAAAAAGCTTAAATAGGACTTTTTTATCCTGTCGAGTTTTGTCAAGTTTGTTCCTCCTTTGCCGCTCTGAAAAATCATGAGGAAATAGTCCCTGTAAACGAGATTCCTTGCGATGAGCAAAAAGCAGACCTTGGAGTTTTAACTTTGCATCCCTGTCCCTGTGTCTGGCCCTGGTTCCGTTCCTTGGAGGCATGAATTTTCCTTTCCTAAAATAGAATGGGTTGCTGTAATCAGTGAAGCACAATCATGGCTATGAAAGGATCATTTTTAGATACTATTTGTTATCGTAGACATGACAGCTATATGCTAAAATCTACTGGAGACATTTTTATAAAAAACAACGCTAGGCAAGGTAAGATTATTGAATGTTTGACATGTTTACTTTAGGTACAAAAAGTACATAAAGTAATAAGTACAATACATAACAGCAGGGAGATTAAAGTATGATATGAGCTATAAATTAATGTTAACCAGTCTTCATGGCCAGGAAGGACATGCCTTTATAAACTAGTATAATGCAGAAGTGTGTGAAAATTATGGGAAATTTTTATAGAATTCATAATAAAACTCTTCACATTAATAATTATTATGTTACCTTCTAATCTTGATTTGATTGTTTTGAAAATCTACTTATTTTATTTTTTGTTCATGACAATAGTAATTAAGATTTAATAGATCTTTATATAGTAAAAGGTACAGTGGTCTCAAAACCCAAAACTCTGTGAGGTACGAATAATTAATCCCGTTTCAGGGATAAAGAGAAGATGTAAATAACTCAGTTGTAGCCAACTATCAGTACATCTTAGAGCCAAGATATGGATTCACTTCTTACAACACCAAATTCAAAAGTCCAAGTGCTACCATCTGTACTGTTTAAATAGCTTTAGCATTCAATGTATATATTTAATGTATACAATGATTATATACTTAGTACTTTGAGTCTTCATCTAAAAATTTGTGAGCAAAGCATCCAATTATATGATTGGCAGTCACATTTCAATTAAGTTGATGGTAAATCTTTTAGATTATGATTATTTAAAATTCTTTCCGCCCTATTCCTCTTGCTTTTCCGACTCTTTTTCCCATTTCAATGCACTAGAGGAAAGGCAGAGGGTACATTTCATAGGAGATGATAGAGAAGCTATTCATCTAGTCTATTCACAGAGTCTGCTGAATAATTTTGCAGTATATCAATGTTACATGCTGGGTCATCCAGCATTCCAGAAAGCACAGGGGTAACCTGACACATACCTCTAGAGCAAATGCCAGCAAATTCCCAGGTATGTAAATGTGCCATTCACCTGGATACGTAAACCATTTTGTTAACACATCTGGTCTCCAGATGTTTCTATCCTCCTTTAAAAGGATCATGCCTACCTCTCAAGCTCAGGTTAAGGCACCTAAGAACCTAGTTGTGACCATTCAGAAATGATATGTTGATCAAAGCATACTGAGATGACCACAGCTGACCTATGTCACATGGCTAGATGCCAGAGATGTACTTTGGTCTATTTCCAAGACAACTACCTGTGTGGTTTCCTTCTTTTCCACACATCCCTTTCAGAGTTGGTCAGGGCTCCCCACGAGAGAGGTAAGGCAGATGGTGACATTATTTCTTTCCATTCTGACCAAAGATTTTACCACTTGCATTTCCTCTTCTCCTCACTGTTGTCATCAAGATTTATATAAATGAGGAGATGCTTTTCTTCCTAAAAAAAGATCTCCTTCTGCCAATGACAACATACCTATACCAGTCATGAGATCATAAATACACAATTTGTTTTGAAATATTTCAAATGGATCCGTATCAACCAGACCTACTCACATCTACAAATCACGTTATCTTTTTTAGAGGCTGTATATAATTTGCTGCCTGCTATAAATTCATTCTCAGTACTCCACACAGGCCGGCAGGGGAAAATGTCACATATTAGATTCTCCTCAAGATTTACTGATTAATTCTCATTAGATTTATTCTCACTTATTTTAGGACCAAAGGCACATGCTCTACAGTTTATTTCCATGCTAATCTCTAAACATAATTTTATTAATTTAAAAAATATCTCCATTAAGTGGCAGATAATTTTATGGATGGAAAAGCTGGGCCATGAGGAGTTAAGGTTAGTATAAAACCACAAAGCTTGAATAGACAGGTAGGAACTGAACTTCTATATCCTTGTTCTGCTTTTGATGTTTTATGTTCGACAGAATATGAAAAGCATGGTAATAACATGAGTAATGGGCTTAGATTTAAGTCTGAGCTTACATACCAGATCTGTCAGTCACGAGCTGTGTTAACTTGCTAAATTATGTGACCTCTCTGGGTTCAGATTTCACTATCTGGATGCTCAGAGAGTGTAATTAACTTAGAGAGTTCATAGGAGGCTTAAGTGAGATTGCCTATGTGAATGGACCTGGCATTGGTAGGTACCCACTAAATGTGAAATGGTATTTATAAACTTCCAATAAGAAGCTTCAATGAAGAGAAATAACACTATCGGCCTCATTTATGTTAAGTGGTTATTAATGGAAGAGGAATTTTGGTTTTAAGACAAGACTGACGTGCATCAAAGCAGATTAATTCACCAGTCCAGAGTCCCACAGTGTGGACATGGGGAAAATATCCATGCTAAGAACTTATCTTAATGTGGAAAAGATTGTCTGAACAATGCATCCCAGGAAATAAGGCCAAAGCACTGAGCAATTTAATCACATTCTCAAATAAGAAAGAGGGAAAAGAAAAATGAATGAAACTCACAAAGAGTCTAGGAAAAGAGGTGCTCTTTTGTACACGGGAAAGAAATGGATAAAAATTGGGCCACAGAAATGGAATTGAGAATAAGGCAGAGTAGGCCCCAAAGGGGGGATTCAAAAGGCAATGTCTTCAGACAATAATGTCAGAACACACAGTAGTACAAGAACAGAACAGACCTAAAGGGCTCCACTGTCTCCACTGAAAACCTGTGGGGAGCTTCTGGTCTGCACGTGCCCCGCTGTTAGAGGTCTCATTACAAGGAAACGGCCCGGAGTCAGGAGCTTTTATGTTGAGGTTTTACTAACTATATTGTGTTGAAAGGGTGTAAAGAGTCTGCAGAAAACTGGTCTAGAAGAAGCATGGTCAGATTCCAGAGCTGGAGCAGAGTCAGAAATAATTAATTCAAATAACCCATATTCTAATCATTCAGCAAAACCTTCTTCTTCTGAGATTTGGTAATGAAAGCATCTAATTTTATTTGTCTTGTTGAGCTAACACAACTCATCTCAGGCTTGAATTGTTGACATTTGTAATGTGAAATTACTATAGTTCTACTAGGCCAAAAATTGTTTAGCAGGGGAATGTTGATTGTGAAAGAGTCCTTCAGATAGAATAGAAAACAATAAGAGACTGAATGTCAATTGACATCATTGCAATGTGCCATTACACTGCTGTGGAGAAGAAACCTCACTTAAACTACATTATACTTGACGTTTTAAGATGTAACTACAGAGAATTAGGGAAGTCTGATCTGCTATTAAATCTTTAATAAAATCATGTAAGGCTTCCTTTTCCTTTCATGATATATTTTAATGCTGAATTCAAATTATGAAGAAGTTGGAAAAAAAAATCCTATTCCCTGAAATACATTTTATTTTAAGCAGGCATTTACACAGTTCTGCAGCATGACCAACAATTTATATAATCTCTTGTGAGTCACCAAGGGAAGCTGCTGTGATTGACCTCATTGCTTTTGATGTATAACAAAAGAGGCAAGGAAAGTAATGAAAATGTGTCTGGGGCCCCACAGTAATGTTTACTACCTTGGGAGGATTCTCTCCTGGGTCTCCTTTGCGAGACTCACTTTACACAATGTGGATCACGTAAATTACTATTAATTAAGATTAGACTTGAATCTCATTTTTCTCTGTTTCTTCATTTTGATGTTTGGGAGTGCGTTTTATTGAGTACAAAGCAATGATGTGGAAAAGATACAAAGAAAGAAGTAGAAGGTAATGAATCATACTATTTAAGGTGTCTTCTTGTAATAAGTCTTTTTTTTTTTTTGGTCTGTTTTTTTCATCTTCACACTAACGCTTTCTGGCCCCGGGGGGAAAGTCAGTGTTTTTCAAGACTGCATAAAGTTCCTCATTCTGACAATTTGCAGGACCCTTGGGGATTATTAGTCAGGAAGTGCTGGCTACAAAACTGTAAGGTTTTAAAATTGTGATGGATTTCCAAAAAAGTCACAAAAGTTGTAAATGCTTCTTACAAATAATTTAAACAATTCTGAAGCATCCACAGTAGGCAGTGAAAATTTGTCCTTAATCTCCTGTTCTCTCTCGCACTCTTAAGGAAGTTTTCTTGCTGTTAATCCGACCACATACGGTACCTGTGCTGTTGTTGTTAAATAGAGTCAGATTATGTATATGTTTCTTCCCTGAACAATGTTAACTTTGAAATTGTTCCTTTTTAGAACGTGGAGAAACATCTCATTCTTTTTAATAAGTGCCAAATATCCTGTAATATAAATATGCCATAACTCATTTAATCCTTTCTCTATTGATGAACAATTCTCTAATTTTTTAATTTTTCTTTTTTTTCCAGAAATAAACATTTCGTACATATGTCCATAAATCGTACTGTAAATATTTCTGAAGGATAGATTCCTGATGTGAAATTACTGGATAAAAGAATTGAGTATTTTAAACTTTAATAATCGTCCCCCCAAAGATTATGCTGATTTGCATTCTCCTCCCAGTGTACGAGAGGGCCTGCTTCCTCACATTCTTGCCTACCCTGAATAATCTGTTATTAATCTGTGATAAGTTAATAGATGGTAAATGGTATATAATTACTGTTTTAAATTGCCACGAAAGAAACATCAGTGCTATTCTTTTCGCTTCATTCACTTGTCTTTTCTCTTGGTCAGTTCTCAAGAATTATTTTATACCCACATGTTTTTAATACTCCCTGAATTCCCTTTGGATATATTATTGATATTATAGAATCACAGCAATTCACAATGGGAAGGGGCCTTGGTAGAAATCTATCCCTTCTACCCATCTGGTGCTTGGTTAATGTCACCAAGACGTGTTTGATCAGCTTGTCCTTGAACACTTCCAACGATGGAAGACTCATGATCTCATGAAGCAACCTGTCCCACCTTTCAATATTCTTTCACTGAATGAAAGATTTTTCTAAGGAGCCAAAAGTTCTTGCCCTATAGTTTCTACCCATTATATAGCTCATGAGTTTTCAATGTGAAATCTAAGGTCTAGATGGTTCCCTCTTGCCCTGGAGATTTCTTCTGAGGGTGCTTTTCCTAATGCTGCTGTGCATGTCTATGAATTAGTTCAGATTAATTGCTAAAGGGAGGTCTTGCTTACATTCTCTGGGACACTACAAATATCTCAGACTGGTAGTTATTTTCTTCTTATACAGTCAATGACACTATCTCTATCTCCACGCCTCCTGTCATTCCTATTGTTAATGGCTTGATATGCTATAGCATCAATGTGTACATTTTCTGAGATCAAGAGAATAAACAGAGGCATTCATAGAAAGCCACATACTTCTAAAAGATACTGCTTACAGTTAATTAGATTTGTTTGTTGGGGGTGGATAAAAGCTAACTAAACTGGATATGTTATAAAGAATCAAAGGGGATAATTTACAAAAATGAATTCTCAGGTTGGGTCTAGACTAGAGAATAGAGAGGCTTTTTGTTTTCCTTTTCATTTTTTTTTGGCATTTAAACCTCTCTGAATTTATGTTTTCTTACTCCATATATTTAAGATAAGAGATATTTTTATCTGGGTTGTCACTACTTCTTGTTTTTCTTTTTTTCCAAACAAATTGGATCGTTTAAAATACATATATTTCAGTCTCCATTCCTGGAGTCAAGGAAGGAGGCCTTCCCCTCACTTGGGATGGAATGGGAAGGGGAAGCGTGTGGTCCTAACTCTTTTTATCTCATCCCTCTGAAAAGCAACTACCAGGCACCCAACTTGAAAATTATGGCTGTGATAGTTTCCTTTTTATGTTCTTTATTTATGTCATATTCCAGGTAAGTGGAACATTACTATAATTTTGGTATTAGATGAAACACTTTCAGATTTTGTATCTTTTTTCTATTTCCAAATTTAATAGGTACATAAAAGGAATAAGGTGGTGTGGAAATCAGGATCTTGGGGAAATTTTAAAATTGAGTTCAGTACCTCCAAGTTGCTCCCTGACTATTTGGATCAATCTGTAGAAAAGCTGCTTAAATGACAGAACAGGTGGCAGAGTTACTGAGATACAACAAAGAAGTAGAAAAATCTATCTTAGGTTTTCTCCTACAGAAAGTAGGGCTGGATTCCATTTCTATTGAAAAAATATTTTAATATGCATAACAGCAAGGTGCAAAAACTCAAATAGAAAAGAAGCCTCATTCAAGCCCATTACTCTTAGAAATGTTCTCCAAAAATCACCATTTGAAAAAAAAAGAATCTCACACACTGTACACAGTGGTGAGTACTATGGGTTTGTGAAAAAGTTTCAAGTAAAATTCAGTTCTAAATATGATTATACATAGTTTTAGAGGTAGAGAGTTATAGGTAAATATTCAAGTTCTGTCACATTGACTGTGTAACTTTGGAGAAGTCATTTAACTACTTTCAGCCACAGTTCCCTCATCCATTTGATGGAGATAATTATAGCACTTGCTTCATTAATTTTTCTAGGGCTTGTGAGGATTAAATGACATGGGTTATGAAGACAAATGAGATAAGTGATTAAAAAATAATTTAGATCAAGTTATATCACTTCTCAAAACATTCTAAAGGTTTCCAATTATAATTAGATTAAAATTCAGTTACTTTATCTTGGCGTGTAAGGTCTTGTATGATTTAGACCAAAGACAGTTTTCCAATTTTTCTTCTGCAGTGTTTGCTTACATGTCTTACATTACCACCATGCTGGCCTTTTTTTTTTTTTTCCTGACATTTCCTTTAACATGGAAAAATGTGTTTCTACCTTAGAGTTTCTGAATTTACTTTTCCCTCTTTCTGGAATGCCCTTTTCCTAGATATTCTAGTATTGACTGTATTCAGGAAACTACTTAAATTCCATTTCTTTGGGGAGTTTTTCCAACCTATCTAAAATAGTACCTGTACTTCCAGGTGGGAGGATGAAGCCTATACCAGAGCCTCAGGAATAATGAATTAAAATAGCTGCCAACCTAGTGTTCTATATCCAGTGAAAATATTTCTCGAAAATGAAGGGAAAATAATTGTTTTTAGACAAACTAAAAGAGGTAATTTGCTACCAGAAACAAAACTTTTTTAAAAAGCAATATTCTAAAGAAAAAATTTCAATCAGAAGGAAAATAATCACAAACAGAAAAATAGAATTTCAGAAAGGGCATATTTACGTGTAAACGTAAATGAATATTGACTATATAAAACACTGAAATGTTTTATAGAGTTTATGTACAACAAAAAATGTACAACAAGGAAAATATATGTACAACAAGATGCATATGATAATACAGAAGAAAGGAGGGGGTAAATGGTATTTAAAAGACTTAAATATTTATGATATAATTGAAGGAAGAAAATAACTCCACAATTGAATTTTGTGATTTTGAAACTACTCTCTCCATAACTGATAGAGCTACTGAACAAAAGATCAGCAATGGCAACATTGATCCAAACAACCCTCTCAACCACCTTGA
The DNA here is from genome assembly GCF_039906515.1 of Pseudorca crassidens. Taxonomy (NCBI): domain Eukaryota; kingdom Metazoa; phylum Chordata; class Mammalia; order Artiodactyla; family Delphinidae; genus Pseudorca; species Pseudorca crassidens. The sequence continues at coordinate 32,047,299 of NC_090312.1, forward strand.
TCTAACTGATATTTATACAACAACACATACAACAATTCCTAAACAACAAAAAAATTTTTTTAGTGCAGATAGATCATGTCTTGATCTCTCAAGATAGATCATATACTGGCCCATAAAACAAACCATAATACAGTTTAGAAGATTGAATAATTCTGGCTATTTTGGAGGTGGGGGTAAGAAAAGTATACATCAATAACAATAAGATATCTAGGAAATCACAACATACTTGGAAATTAACTAACATACTTCTAACTAATCCACTGTAAAAGAGGAAATCATAATAGTCACTAGAATATAGTTTGAACTGAATGATAATGAAAATACAGCATATCACCATTTGAGGGATGCAGCTAAAGCAGTGCTAAGAGAGAAGGTTATAGACTTAAATGCTTATATGAGAAAAGATGAAAGATCTAAAATCAATGACTTGAGGTTCTACATTAAGAGGCTAGCAAAGAAGAGCAGAATAAATGTAAATAGCTAGAGGGAAATAAAGAGGTAAGAGCAGATAATCAATGAAATAGAAAGTTAAGAATATATTTTGAAAAGATCAGTGAAATTGATTAATTCCCAACTAGACTGATCAAGAATAAGTGAATGAAGACAGGCTTGTAAACTTGATTTAACTTTAGAAAAATCAATTTAATTCACATTTTTAACAGAGTAAAGAAGAAAAACAATGTGATTATCTCAATAAATGTAGATAAAGCATTTGACAAAATCCAACATCCATTTATGATAAAAACTCTCAGGAACTAAGAATAGAAGGGAACTTCTTCAACCTGATAGCATCTACAAAAAGCATACCAACCAACATAGTACTCAATAGTGAAATACTATTTCTAATATTTCTCTAATATTTGAAACAAGGCAAGGATACTCACTCTCATCACTTCTATTCAAAGATGTACTGTTTTTGAGTAAGTGATTAATTTATATACAATGTTGGCCATATAGAAATCATAGAGGACATGTTAGCTATTCTTATTCTTTTTTACACCACTTACTGGATCATGCTGTATGCATTTGGGTAAGAGTACCGTTTCACTTGTTTTATTGGTCATGTCCCACCTGATGGAGAACTTTAAAAGGAGGGATATGCCACAGAAAGAATACCTCTCATCCTACCCAACATCTTAACCACCTTACAGATGGAGACTGAAGGCAAAAATATGGACTTAGATTCTGATGGAAGCCACTGCCACTGCAGGAAAAGCAACTGCATGTCAATAATGAGTGTTCAGTTTACATTCAGAATGTAAGTTTTAAAAGGATAAAGAAAGTTTTTGTCAATTTTATTCATTTATACATCCCAAGCACATAGTTGGCCTTCTATAAATATTTGTTGAAAGAATGAATAAAAATCTTCCTTACCCCTCTGTACTTGAATATGTTACTAAGTTTTTTTGATAAATAATTCTCAAGTGAATCATGATTTTAGAAAAGGTAACTGGAGTCTTCAGTAAAGAATTAAACTAGTTTCTAGTTAGGTTAATAAATTTTTAAAAATAACAAGTAGCTCACTAATTTCAAAAGTCAGCTTAGATTATCTGCAGTTGTATCAATAATTTGAGTTAGGGACTATTCCAAAATTAAACCAGAATAGTGAGAAAATAATTCACTGGTAAATAATAATAAGATTGTTTTAAAGAAATGACATGCTATAAATATGTATGATATATTTTGTGCCTGTTAAATTATGGAGAATCTATTACTTGAATGCTGGGCATACCCTGAGAAAACCATAATTCAAAAAGAGTCATGTACCACAATGTTCACTGTAGCTCTATTTACAATAGCCAGGACATTGAAGCAACTTAAGTGTCCATTGACAGATGAATGGATAAAGAAGATGTGGCACATATACACAATGGCATATTACTCAGTCATAAAAAGAAACGAAATTGAATTATTTGTAGTGAGGTGGATGGACCTAGAGTCTGTCATACAGAGTGAAGTAAGTCAGAAAGAGAAAAACAAATACTGTATGTTAACACATATATATGGAATCTAAAAAAAAAAGAGGTTCTAATGAACCTAGGGGCAAGACAGGAATAAAAACACAGATGTAGAGAATGGACTTGAGGACACGGAGAGGGGGAAGGGTAAGCTGGGGCGAAGTGAGAGAGTAGCATTGACATATATACACTACCAAACGTAAAATAGATAGCTAGTGGAAAGCAGCCACATAGCACAGGGAGATCAGCTCGGTGCTTTGTGACCACCTAGAGGGGTGAGATAGGGAGGGTGGGAGGGAGATGCAAGAGGAGGAGATATCAGGATATACGTATGCATATAGCTGATTCACTTTGTTATATAGCAGAAACTAACACAACACTGTAAAGCAATTATACTACAATAAAGATGTTAAAAAAAATCTTCCTCTAGAGATTACTATGACATCTGGATTGAAGAAGAGTACTCATAGTATTAAGATCCAATTTTCATGTCACAAATGCTTTGCACATTTTAGAGAAATATGCTATTCAAAAAATGTATTGTTACCACTAGCATATTTAATACTGATAACATTGGAAAGCTAAAAATTTAGAATTGTCATTATATTTGAACGTAACATCTACCCATATAAGATACAGAAGTGTAGGTAGCCATGGATAAAGAATACAGACATTTATAAGGGGCAAAATGACTTCACTTATATATAATTCAAAATTGTTGCATATCATCTTCTTAACATCCTATTTATTTCTGTAATGGTTCTCTTCTCTTAATCATAGTTTTCCCATTTATTTAAAATTAGAATTTTGAGTGCTTAGTATGTGCAAGGCTATGCTCTAAATGCTTTTTATGTATTAACTAATGTAACCCCCACAACAATTTGAATACATAGTTACTATTATTGTCCTTACATATGAAGAAAACGAGGCATAGGGGAGTTAAGTAACTTAAGTTTATATAAATAGTAAATGAAACAGCTGAAATTAAAACCGAGAAACCTATCTCTGAAGACCATATTCTAAGTCACTACATTATGCTGCACATTTGTGGGCTATTTATTCCCATTAAAGATATATGCCATTTACCCCTACCAATTTTGGGACTACCCTGCTTGGAGTTTGTTAAGCTTCTGGGATCTGAGTTTATATTTTTTGCCAAATTTGCGTCATTATTTCCTTATTTTTTTCTTGCCTACATCTCTCTTTCCTCCTGCTCCGGGATTCCAATTATACATATATTATGGAATTTGTTATTATTCTATGGGCCACTAGGGCTTGGTCTCTCCTTTTTTGTCAGTCTTTTCTTCTCTTTATACTTCAGTTTGAATAGCTTTTATTTAACTGTCTTCAAGTCCACTGATTTCCCTCTTTTCCAGTGTCCAATCTGCTCTTAAGTTCATCTAGTGAATTTTTCATCTCAGATATTATATTTTTTAACTCTAAAATTTTCATCTGGTTTTTACCTTTCCATTTATCTGCTCTGATACCCCATATGTTCACTCATTATGTTAATCTTTTACTTTAAATCTTTAAACATATTTAGAATAGCTTTTTAGATATCCTTTTCTGGTAACTCCAAAACTTTGTCATTTCATGGTCTGGGAGAAAATGTAGAGAAATAGCTCCAGTCAAAGGCTGGGTGCTTTTGTGCTCAGAGAGTGGTTTGGCAGGAGATTTGAGTAGTCCATGTACACAATGGATTTGTATACAACCATGAAAATAAAAAATCTATAGCTAAACACAACAACATGGATAAATTCTTGTAGCATAATATGGAATGAAAAAAGCAAGCCATTGAGGACTTTTCACCATATTGTACCCTTTCTTAAAAATTGAAAAACAGGTAGCATCAGATAATATACTGTTTAAGTATACATACAGGCAGTAAAAAGTAACAGAATGAGAAACATTTAGGATAGTATTTAAGATAGAATGAGAAACATTTAGCCACTTGGGGAAAATTGGAGGAGGAGAAAATAGATAATGCTAATTTACAAGTTTTATTTTATTATTGTTTTGGCTACTGGTTTATGGATATTTATAAATTATAAAATAAAATAAATAAATCCACAAAATAATAAACAAATAAATAAAGCAAGATAAAGGAGGTTCATTATACCAATGAAAATAGTATAATATATTGTGAGCAAAGAATTATAATTACATATTGGGCAATTCTGTGCCCTTGAGGGACACACCAAAAATTTAAAAGAAAATTAAGAAATAGGCAATGGGAAATAATGCTGGAAAGGTAGAAGATATCATAGTTTTCTCTGTCTTTTTCTATCCTTGGAACTCACTGTTGGCTTCATTTGTAAGCAATAAGAAACAGATTCAATCTTCATTTGAATTTTGGGGTCCATCCTTTCTAAAGAGGAAGTAACTCAATGAGCTTGGCATCCCAACCCTCTATTTAGAAGGGCTTCCACTTATGAGCTACCCATATCTGGGATCCAGGAGATTAGTCAGAATGACAGGTCTCCTTAACTAGCTGACACATCAGAAATCTCTAGCTCTCTGAGGTCACCCAGTACACATACATAGCCTCCATGTGCCTCTCGCCATTTTTGTCTTCCCTGCTACCAACCATCACCACTCCCTACAACACTCCTCCTGCCTACAAACCCACACGTGTGTGTACACACATATACACACACATGCATGGGGGTGGGGGGGTACTTCATTGGTCTCTATTACTAAATTGTTTGTCCACTATTCTTAATTTCTCGGTTCCCTTTCAAGATTGGATCCATGCCTAGGTCAGGAGTTCTGCTGCTCTCCCTTCGTGCTAGTCTGCAGCTCTAAAGCTGGAGCTTTGTTCCATATTCTCAGTCTTGTGGCTAAGGCCCTACCATTGTTTGATCTCCATATCTATCCCGTCATCTGTCTCAAATGTCATGTTCTTTGACCTTGTTACCTGGGTATAGACTGGGGAAGAATTTTTTGAGTATTTAATACATAATAGGCTGTAAAGCATTTGCAGAGAAAGGAAGAATTTTAGTGAACAGAAGAGAAAAATACTTTTTGTGGAATGTTGCTATAGGATATAAATTGAATTTCTGTTACTGTTTTCTAAGAACATGTAAAGACTGAAATTACTTTTGAATTACTGTCAACTGCTTGACTTAAAAAAATTACTCCATAAGAGTCCTGCCTTTTTTTTTGTTTTGTTTTTTTGGTTATGTTGTGTTTAAAATCATCTGTGGCTCTGTGACGCTCAAGTTAGATTTCATATAGGCCCCCAGCATCTAGATTGTGCCTAGGCACATATATACGCAATAATCTTGTCAGGGAATACAAATACATTTTGCTTAGGTTTAAGTTCCAGACAGGGAATGGATTTTATTTTAGGTGCTATAGAGAGGCACTGAGGGTTTTTTCCTTTTTCTTTAAAAAGCAGAAAATATCTGGATTAGATTTCTTTTAGTACTGGTAACTATGGAAACAATGTAGAGGATCATTTGGATATGAGAAGAGAGTGGAAGGAGTGAGACCTCTTGTGAGACTGTAACAATGGACAAATAAATAGAGCTTATGTGGGCTTGAACTGGAATCTGTAGGAATAGAAGTGCATGAACAAGTTATTGTGTGGGCAGAGTTGTTAGGACAAGCATCAACTTGTAGGCATCTTCAGGAGCTTATACTTGATCTTTACATCCTCTATAGCATGTGAGAGTTCCTTGTACTTATTTAGAGTTAAGTCAAGACTTAACAAGGCTGGGGATAGGTCATGAGTTAGACGGATACATGATAACACTTGCATTATGAATCTTAGAAATTAAGATGATGAAGTAGTCATTTCTTGGGACCAGAAACACAGAAAGAAGGAGGAGAAATAAGATTAAGATGTAAGACGATGTCTTGTATGGAAAAACTTTGATTTTTTTGCTCTATACTACAACCATGTGGGATGTACAAAGGGTGTCTGGTTTGGAGCCTGAAAGAGGTTTCAGGCTTGAGACATTTTATTTGAGAATTATTTCCATGGGCTTAATCATGAAAACTATGGAAACAGTATTTCTAGTGGGATAGCACACAGATCATAGCAAGAAGCATGATATGCTAAGTTGTAAACTCTGGAGAACACACATTTAGATGTTGGGCAGATAAAAGCATGCTAGAAAGACAGCGTCAAAAGAAATTAGAGAAGAAGGATGAGAACTAGGTCACCGCAGGTTGAAGGGATGCCAAAGGAGGAAAGAATCTTAAGGAGGATATGGCCAATAATGAGGGACCCTGCAGAGGTCAGTATAAGCAGAAGGAAAAGTTAAGAAAAGGCAAAAAATTAAAGGCAGCTAGAGACTTTAGTGGTCAAGCAGACTGAGGCCTAGGAAAAGTCCATTTAATTTAGCACAATATTAGTGAAGCTTAATAAAGAAGATTGGTTAGAGGTGGGAACTGTGTCCAGATTACATGAACCAACATAGAGAAAGGGAGAGAAAGTGGAGGCAATAGATAGTGATGCTCTTTTGAGAAGTTTCGCAGTAAAAGGAAGAAGCTAGCCAGTTTGGAGAGGAAGGGGAATTGAAGAGATAGATTTGGAGCCCTGTAGTTTGGGGGAAGGGAGGAAGTGGAAAGGGAGAGCTGGAATATGTAATGTATGTACTGATGCAGCAGGGTCCTGGAGAAGCCAGCAAGGACTGAAAGGTCCCACAGGAATAGAGCTATTGAGGGCATAGATCCTTCTCAAGAAATAACATTTGAAGGTGAAGAAGAGAATGAAGGGAATTCATATCACATGATCACAATCATTCCTGGAAAGTAGGTATTCTGATTATCTGCCAGTTGAAGGATTCTGGTAGTGGTTTAGGGTTTCATGGTGAATAAAAATAATTTCAGATTGTCTCCTTTTGTACGTTTCTAGAACAGTTTGGAGGCTGGTGGTATATCTTGGAAATCCTTTCAAACTCTTTGGAGAGTAGGCATTTTATAAAGATAAAATATTACACTTAGTTTAGCCCTCAAATGGATTTATAGCCCTTTATTCACCTTGGAAACTGGGAAGCTGTTCACCTTGAATCTGTGTATTTTGCAATAACCATTGCCATCAGATTGTTCTCTCCAAGTGATAATTAGTCCTTCATCAGTTTATTTTCTGCCTATGACATTTTGCAATGAGTTTTCTGTAGCAGCCCTCGGTGAGTGAATGTGCAGGCAGGACCAACACCAGCTCCAGGCCAGGCTGCCAGCAAACTATTCCCTCCTAAAATGTCAATGCATCTAGTAATCAAGTCTCATCATACATCATTTTAAAAGGACATTTCTCTGTAGATCAGCTCAAAGTCCGATGATATTATTCCAGACAAATAGCCTAGATTACAATTGTCATTGTACCCCTAAGAGTGCTATATATCTAAGTGAACTGTATTCATCTATTTTTTATAATTAATAACTTCAGCTAAGGAAATCTTTTAAAGTAAGGCTGTGCCATCACCCTTAAAAATGTCCATGCTTTTTACTCCATGTAGGAACTGGATTCCTGGGTGATCCTGGCATTTGGATTAGAGCTGCGAGCATCGTCAATATACTGGTCAAATTTTGAATGAATTCTGGTCTAATATACATGTTGTATCTTATATGGTAAATTAGATAGATTTTGTTTCAGGTATGATTGACTAAACAAACAAATAAACAATGACAACAAAAACAGTGGTTTATAGTGGATAGAAGTCTGTTTATCTCCCAGTCAAAAGTCTGGAGTACTGCAAACCATGATTCGTATGGCAGTTCTGCTCTGTAAAGTCCTCAGGGTCCCAGGCTCTGTCCAGGCCACTTGGGCCCTATGCTTGTAACCCAATATGGAAGAGATCACATTCCAAATAGTATGATGAAAGAAGGCATAAAAAGGAAAGTGAGAAAGAGATATTCGAGAGAACTCCCAAAGTTTGCCTCATAGAACTTTTGCCAGAATTCAGTCATGTGGCCAGCATTTAGTCACATGACACACCTGCCTATAAAAGTGGTTGAGAAATACTGACTTTTTCTAGATATGCAAGTGCTAAACTAAAATTTGGAGGTTGTATTACTGAGCTCACCTAGGAGTCTTGGCCACAGTGGTATCTACTATTCTGTGCTGTGGAGGGGAATATTCATAAGCATGATTAGCAAGAAGGCAACCTACTAGGTGATAGAAATAGAGTGAGGAAGTTTCTTTCACTAGGAACTAAATGAAAACTAGCTCTATGTTCAAAGCACAGTTAGGAGTTCTTTACCATCCCTCTCTAAACACAAATTGGTTAACATCTTCTTCAGTGCCATCTTCACTTTTACTCTGATGTGTGTGGTCTCAAGATTATAAGTATGATCATCAGTGCTTTGAAAGGACAACCAGAGTTGCCTACACCCTGCTGGATAGTGAGTCAGCTGCTGAGGGAGGTGTTCAATACTGGCTATGGAGGCATAACTTTGTGTATGTAATTGTTAAGTGGAAAACATATGTTCTACATATACTCATTCAGTATAATAACAGCCTGGAGAAGTTAATACAGTAAACTTCGTAGCTAACTTGGGGTTAGGAACAAAAAAATATTAGTTCCCAGAGATTAATATTTTGGAGGGGTATTCTAGTTATCTTCTACTTTTAAAAATATTTTTTAAAGTTTTGACTCAGAGTTAAATGATAAGTATTAAACCAATATTTAGCAATTGGATTATAGCTGTTATACATGAAAAATTCGTGGTAGGGAAAGAGGTTGTAGCATTTACTGTATTTCATGAACATATTATTTAAGTACCCCTTAGTATTTAGTCCCCAACCATCCTAAATCTAATGAGTCTGTCAATATTCACCCATTTTTGTAAAATACATTACAATGAAAGGAGACACAAAAAGATTCCAAAGCCAAAACAATCTTGTGAAAGAAGCCCAGAGCTGGAGGAATCATGTTCCCCAACTTCAGACTATACTACAAAGCCACAGTAATCAATACAATATGGTAGTGGCACAAAAAAAGGCATAGATCAATGGAACAGGATAGAGAGACCAGAAATTATGGTTATAATTACCCAATTATTATTACCCAGAAATTATTATTATAATTACCCAATTATGGTCAGTTAATCTACAACAAAGGAGGCTAGAATATACAATGGAGAAAAGACAGTCTCTTCAATAAGTGGTGCTGGGAAAACTGCACGGCTACATGTTGAAGAATAAAATTCGAACAATCTCTAACATCATATACAAAAATAAACTCAAAATGGATTAAAGACCTAAAGTAAGACCGGATAGTATAAAACTCCTAGAGGAAAACACAGGCAGAACACTCTTTGACATAAATCGCAGCAATATTTTTAGGATCCATCTCCTAAAGTAAAGGAAATAAAAGCAAAAATAAGCAAATGGGGTGTAATTAAACCTAAAAGCATTTGCAATTCAAAGGAAACCATAAACAAAAAAGACAACCTACTGAATGGGAGAAAATATTTGCAAGTGATATGACCACTAAGTGGTTAATATCCAAAATATATAAACAGCTCATACATCAAAAAAAACCAAAAACCCCATTAAAAAATGGGCAGAAAAACTGAATAGATATTTTACCAAAGAGGAAATGCAGATGGCCAACAGGCAAATGGAAATATGCTCAACATTGCTAATCATCAGGGAAATGCAAATCAAAACCACAATGAGATAGATATCACCTCACACCTGTCAGAATGTCTAGCATCAAAAAGAACACAAATAACAAATGTTGATGAGGCTGTGGAGAAAAGGGAACACTTGTCCACTGATGGTGGGAATATAAAATGGTACAGCCACTGTGGAAAACAGTATGGCAGTTTCTAAAAAAACTGAAAATAGAACTACAATATGACCCAGAAATTCCACTCCTGGCTATATATCTGAAAAAAAAAACACAACACTGATTCAAAAAGATACATGCACCCCAATGTTCATAGCAGCATTATTTACAATTTCCAAGATATGGAAGCAACCTAAGTGTCCACCAACAGATGAAGGGATAAAGAAGATGTAATAAACACACACACACACACACACACACACACACACACACACACAAAATGGAATACTACTCAGCCATTAAAAAAGAATGAAATTTTGCTATTTGCAGTAGCACAGATGAACTTGGAGGGCATTATGCTAAGTGAAATAAGTCAGACAAAGAAAGACAAATACTGTATGGTATCACTTATATTTAGAATCTAAAAATTACAACAAACTAGTGCATATAACAAAAAAGAAGCAGAGTCACAGATATAGAGAACAAACTAGTGGTTACAGTGGGGAGGACGGGGGGCAATATAGGGATGGGGGAGTGGGAGGCATAAACTATTGGGTATAAAATAGGCTCGAGGTTGTATTGTACAACACAGGGAATATAGCCAATATTTTGTAATAACTGTAAATGGAAAGTAACCTTTAAAAATTGAACAAAAAAATTTTAAATAAATAAATCAATCTTGCAACCCTTTCATTTAGCACTTTGTTCTTTCATTATTATAGCTCTAAGTCCTTACAACTGACTTTGCTACTGACAAGTAAGAAACAGATGAGTTGCTGGGTTTCATCTTTTTTTTTTTTTTTTTTTTTTTTTGCGGTACATGGGCCTCTCACCGCTGCAGCCTCTCCCGTTGCAGAGCACAGGCTCCAGACGCACAGGCCCAGCGACCATGGCTCACGGGCCCAGCCGCTCCGCGGCATGTGGGATATTCCCAGACCGGGGCACGAACCCGTGTCCCCTGCATCGGGAGGCAGACTCTCAACCACTGCGCCACCAGGGAAGCCCGCTGGGTTTCATCTTTGCAAGAGTAGAAGGGGAGGAAATCTATAGTACTCGTCCTGCCATTGATTACTTTTCTAATCCTGTTTAGCTGCCTGCCTCACCATGCTGACAGGCATGTCTCATCTTTTCTAGTGCTGAACAGCAATAAAAGAAAAACAATAGCATTGCCTCCTTCCTTCTTTCCTTCCCCTCTCCTTCTTTCTCTCTCTCTCTCTCTCTCCCATCCCTCCCCTCCTCTTCCCTTCCCATTCCTTTCCTGCTACTCAAACTTAAAACAAGAAGTGCATTCACGTGGCAGCAAGTCAGACTTTGCAGCATAAAGATAAGTATGAATTAAACTTTAGATCTGAGTCTCTAAATTCTGGTTCTGTTAAAAGATTAGATTAATTAGGCAATCAATGAAAACAGAGTCAGGTATTTAAAAAGAGACAGAAAGAAAAGAGACACCAAAACATACAGAGAAGACAATAAAAATAGTTTTTCTTTTATTTCAAAGAGAAAGTCAGCTTTATACTACAATGGGTCAGGTAGTAGTTTCAAAAAATTTTGATTGTGTATTTTATCAGTAAAAATTTTTGAGCTCTCCAATACGTTTATTTTTTACGTTTAGTAATGATGTATTTTGGCATTCAAATATTAAAAATTAGATATTTTCAAGGGTTAAATACAAAATAAATATGATTGTATTTTTTCCTACTATTTTCCTACTCTTCAGCTAGACTCCTCCTCTTTTTGCCCACTCCATTTCAGACATCTGAAGATAATGTATTTGACATGTACACAAGCTCTGAAGAAACTTAAACTTCCCAAATACCAACCTTAAGCAGTTATTCTCATTCGACTGGCTGGGTTTTTTAATCTACTGGGACTATACAATTAAGAGTGCCTGATAATTTGCCCACAGACTCCCAGAGCTCAACTGAGTAATTTAAGATAGTATTGGTTAACAGGAATGCAGTTCTTCAATTATTATAAGGCAACAGGAAGGGTGGCAGTGGCATTTGTCTCCTGGGATGCAGGATGGTGGGTTAAGACTCCATAAATCTCTGGATGTGATCAACTCATCTGGAAGAGTTGAACTCTAGCGCAGTTAAGAGAAACTTCCACGTGAAAGTTTATTACATTCTCCATACATTCTGCACAATAGGACTAGCCAGTATATACAGTATTTAGTAAAATATTGATGGGACTTACTCTCGCTAACATTTATTGTCGCCTTCTATATTTTAGAACTGCATTGGATAATACGGGAGTAAAAAATAATTATCATTGTGACATCTACGACTTCACAAGCAATAATGGAACTGGACACGAAAATAAAATACAGGAGAATATGATGTAGTCGTGAGTGTTGAAAATAAGTAGATAAAAATAATTAACTTCATAGAAAGATAATGTAAGGAAGGTAACATCTGATCATCCTTTTGAAAGATTCCAGGTTGTAAGAATAATATGGGGAAAAACACAGAGATACATGACATGGTTTTGGTTCCAATTTCACCACCAACTAGCTATACTGACTTGGCTGACAAGAATATTCACTTGTCTGGTCCTTCATTCTTTAATCTTTGAAATAAGTTATTTGGCTTTCTGGTCTTAATTCAAAAAATGTATTTGTGTACCCACTGCATTTTAGAGGAAATAACAATGAATAAAACATGATACTTTCCCTTAAGGGGCTTTCAATCTATTAGAGGAAAAAGACAAGTAGACAAATAACCAGACTTAAAGCAGTCCTCATGAAAAATCTGATAGCCTAGAGAGTCAACAAGGAAAGGATTGCCTAGCAACAGGAAGAAGACATATGTGGTTAGGTCAGATTTATCTTAGAATAAGTGATGACGATTACAACAACATTTCTTGAATAAATATATGTGCCAGCTCTATGTGCATTATTCAAATTATCTCACTTAATTCCCACAAAAAGTCTATGGGTTTATTATTATTAATGTTTATTATTATTATTATTCCACTTTAGGAAAGAGAAAACTGAAGCATGGACAGATAGGTTAGGTGATATGCCCATGTCACAGAAAGGTAGTGCCAAAGTTGATATTTGAGTGCAGGCAATGCAATGTTAGACTCTGAGAGCTTAATCATTATACTTTGTAACCTATTTCATCATGTTCCATAGCTTTGATTATGGACACTAGCCAGGACTGTAATTTGCTGAGAGCAGGAAGATAGTATAGCAGACAAGTGCTCCACAACAGAGAAATTTGCAGTTAGTGGAGACCCAACCACAAGAACTAGGGTTGAGGGACAGGACTTTAGATTCTTTTTTTTTTTTTTTTTTTTTTTTGCGGTACGCGGGCCTCTCACTGCTGTGGCCTCTCCCGCAGCGGAGCACAGGCTCTGGACGCGCAGGCTCAGCAGCCATGGCTCACGGGCCCAGCCGCTCCGTGGCATGTGGGATCCTCCCGGACCGGGGCACAAACCCGGGTCCCCTGCATCAGCAGGCGGACTCTCAACCACTGCGCCACCAGGGAAGCCCAGGATTTTAGATTCTTTATCGATTGAGGAAAGATGGAAATGTGGGTACGAATCTAGGGTGAGGATATAGGTTTTGCCAAAGGAACCAGAAGCCCATTTACTGAAACTGGAGCTCAGTGCAAGAATGAGTCACAAGCCCAAGTCATGGAAGAGGATACGAGCTTAGAGAAACACCAATGGTGAGCTGTGGCAGAGAAGGATGGCTGTTATGCCGTTAAGTAGAGCCTCTGGATTTTCCTGAAACTTAGAATAAGTTACATTCTGTGAGTCACAATATGTCATGTTGGTTGAGAATACTTGCTTCAATATGGCAGACCTGTTTTGGAATGCCATTTGTACCACTTACTAGCTGTAAGCTAGTATTATTTAACTTTTCTGGTAGAAATTAATTTTTCTCATATAAATGTAGGCAAGCTCAGAGTTGGTATGGCAACTCCAAAATCATCAAGTACCCAAGCTCCTTTCACTCACTGCTCTGCTATGCCTAGCTATCTTCCAGCTTACACTTTAAGATGTATACCCCAGCTCCAGCCGTCATCTCTGAATTACAGCCAGAGGGAAGGAGGGTAAAGGAACTTCTCAGAAATTGCCTATACCTTCTTTTATGTTTTATTTGTCCCCAGTGAGTTGTGTGGCTAAACTGGTCACAAGGGAGGCTGGGAAATGTCTTTAGTCTATATAAGCATGCCCCAAGATGCATATCGGGTGTTACATTACTGTAGAAGAAGGGGAGAATGGTTATTGGGAGACAAGTAGAGTTTCCGGCACCCTTTGTATTCAGTAACCGGTAACACCAGTAGAACTCCTTTAGTAGTTATAGTACTAAATGTTGAAGTACCAAGACCCTCCATCTGTAGAAATTATATGAAAATTCCTGAGGGAACTGGAGTTTTGAAGAGCTAGTACTGAAGGAGCCCAGGTCTTGCACATAGGACTTCTGGTAGCAGAAGTCATGAACTGGAGTTTGATTTCTGTAGCTAGTAACACCTAGCTAATCACTAAACCTGTTTCCTTGTCTTACTGAACTCACAGACTATGTTTTTTCTGTTTCCCTTGAAGTTACGGATGATTATGATATGGAGTTAAAGTGGCAGAACGCTTCTTACCCCCCCAGCATGCTGACCTGCTTCTGGAACATGGTAAGTTCATCCCTATTTCAGAGCCCTGCTACTTGTGCTGCTTTCATGGCTGAAACTCCTTCTCTTTATTCAGGTCTCAGCTCTAGAATTGTTTCCTAAGACAAGTTTCTTCTTGTACCCAGTCACCATCTTTCTTGCTACTTTTTAAATTTTTCTTTGATTTTCGTTGCTGATTGCCTCCTTCTCTCAACATCTATCCAACCATCCAATCTCTTTAAATTAGAATATGATACGCATGATGGCAAAGACCTTGAATAGTTTATTCGTAACTGTATTCTAGCACTAGGGTAGTGCTTTGTACATTGTAAGCATTCAATAAATATTTATGAAAAGATTCAGGAAGGAATTTTATTGTTTATTTTTCAAACAGCAACTCTTCAGTATTAAATATAGGAATTGTTTCTCCTGCATCATGTGATTTAGGGATACATAGTCTTGTAATAGATGGAAGAGCACAGATTCATTTATGTGCTGTGTGCTATAAATGCTTCATAAACAACATAGATATTATTTGGAATATATATACCACATATATATATATATATACACACATGGTACAGTAGATACATAGATATAATATATAGCAATTGTGAATTAATATAAAAAGTAGAAATTATCTCCTCGTTTACACTGCAAATCCCTTGATTTCAGGACCATTTCTTCTATACCTTTTTGGTACCTTGCAATTAGTAATTGATAGATCTGTTTATTAACTGAAGAGGCAGACTTTACTAAGATTTCATTTTTTATGTGAGTACTCTAGCATGATCTCCATCAAAGAAACAATTGACTATCAGGTATACGGTACCACCGCTTTCTTTTCTTTTTCCTATGGCATTAAGCTCAATCCATGGTGGCATCCCCTAATATTTGCCAGTACAGGAAGAAAAGAATGTCTAGTATGGAGGGCTCTGGAGGTCGGGGTCTTATATTTAGCTATGCAGTTAAGGATGATTTGCTTATGCAGTTGATCTTTTATACACAAAGGAGATAAGGATATCATGCAATTTAGAAAAAGATACCAATTTTTTAAACAAATAAATTAAAAGATAAAAATGCCAAAGAAAGAACTAGTAAAAAGTTGCCCCCCAGGGCTTCCCTGGTGGCGCAGTGGTTGGGGGTCCGCCTGCCGATGCAGGGGGCGTGGGTTCGTGCCCCGGTCCGGGAGGATCCCACTTGCAGCCAAGCGGCTGGGCCCATGAGCCTTGGCCGCTGGGCCTGCGCATCCGGAGCCTGTGTTCTGAGGTGGGAGAGGCCGCGGCAGTGAGAAAAAGAAAAGTTGCCCCCCAAATCAGCCAAAAGACCTGTATACCAGACACAATACCAGACTTCCAGATGATGTGCAAAGGTCTCACATCCAGACTGCTTTTCTAGGCCACAGCCACCTGTACCACTCAGGATATTAAAGGATAGGTTGGTAGTTTGGTTATGCCAATATTTTGTGGCATATTACGGGTAACTGCTGCAGGAACAGGATGTCTTAAACTTGAAACCCTAACCCAGGAGAAGGCATAAAGGTCTATAATGTCTTTGTGGCCATCTAGAGGTTGCTTTTCTGAGTAGAGCAGTCAACCCTACTCACTAATTTTATTGGACCAATGGGAACTAAAGTTAACTTAGACAACTTAGAATGTTTTTTACTCTGTAATGTTCCAGTGACTCTAAAAAATCTATATCTACCTGAACAGTGTATCTTGTACTATTAATGATGTGCTTGGCCCAGAATAAACAGTTAGCAACTTTTGAATGAATTTGTTGGAACTATCCTGTCTGCAGAGGTTAGGACCAGTGAGAGAAACCAGGTGGTGTAAATACCTCTTAAATTTGAATGGGTATACTAATCACTTTTTAAATTGTGGATTCTGACTCAGTAGTTTTGGAACGGTGCCTGAGATTTGATATTTCTCACAAGTTCCCTGACATTGACAATAATGCTGGCCCTCAGAGAACATTTTGAGGGGCAAGGACCACTGCCCTGGTCCTCAAAAATGGCCACACTTTGGAACCACTTTAACTTAGGGAGCTCTAAGAAATACACGCTCTTGAGTCCCACTTCCAGAGGTTTGATTTAATTAGTATGGGGTGTGGTCGGGTCATTGGGGGTTGTTAAAGTTACTCACGATATGAAAACCACTGATGCAAAGGATAAAGACGAGTCTGAGGGGAGCACAGCAGAGTTGGAAGAGAATTTTATCATACGAATTCTCTTCTTTAATGTATGTGGAAATTTACTGGTAAAAATAGTCTAGAACATATTGTCATTTCACCTTTGGATATAGCTGTTATGTGCAAGAATAGTTATCCTCTTCCAAGGCAACAGGGTCACCTGATCCCTGGATTTGCACCTGTTCTTGGCTGGCAAAGCAGTTAATATTCTGAAGCTCCCTGAGTTTAAAGAAACAGAAAACAAATTCTCTAGTGTACTTTTTCATGATCTTCTAAAAAACATAGTCGTACGCTGCTCATCTAACTCTTAAGGACATGGCTTCCTGAGGGTTTTTTAGTTTTATGGGGAAACTGAACTGAGATTGCTCCTGAGATAAATGCAAACATATTCTTTTGTAAGGGACACATATGCTGTCTGAGCAAGGAAGCTCTGGCTCATCTCTGATAGGCCCAAGGGAAGTCAATGAGTCATTAAGATGAGCAAAGCTCTAGACTGTCTGCTAATAAGGGAAAATCCTGAGGAATCTATGTGTGAAATTCAGCAAGTAACTGATTTGGACAGATTTTTAAAGTATAATGCAGTGTAAAAAAATAATGCAGAAAATGGCTAGAGCCCTGAATATTTAATTGAAAAATACTCTTTGAGGATGAGGATCACAAACATGCATCATTCTATAAACATTTAATTAGTGACTTATTTTATTTGGTGTAGGCATTGTGCTAGACCTGGATATACAGTGGTGAGTAAAATAGACATGATGTGTGCCTTCTTGGAGCACAAATAACATTTAGAAGGGAGAGACAAGCTTTGAAAAATATTTGGGAGAAGTACTCTGGGAACATGGTGACTCAAACACAACTCTCTTTCTATCCCTTGTTCCTATAACCTAAACCCAAGCTATTTATCTCTACCGATACAAATAGCTACAGGGTTCTGTAGGCAGATGTGCATGAATGATGCTCTAGGCTTTGCTGACATCCTGGTGGAGAAAACTGGTACTGAGATTTCTTCCCTACTAGTCTGGAGAACAGTTGGAGAATAGAATGCATCTCAATGTAAAATCTTAGAGTAAATCCTGGTAAGAGCTTGGTCCTTAGAGAAGTATAGATGCTTGGGCAGAAGGCTCTCATTCTCCCTAGAATCTTCCTGCAAGTGCCTCAATCAACAAACTGGCAGGCTGCCTTCATGTATACCATCAGCTCATGGGGGTAGGACATTTTACCTTCTACTGCCAGTAAGAATGCTGTCACTTCGGAAACTTTAATGTTGGCAGCATCCTCATAAGCAGACAAAGTGAAAAAAACCCAACCATCTAAGGGGGCCAAAAGCCAGAAATAGGAAGTTCAATCAGAATAAACAGGATCCACCCTAAGTGAAATAGAGTTCCTGGAAGAGACAAAAAATGAATTGAAGAGAAAATAAGAGCACTTTTTTGGAGCTGAAACATGATTTTAACAACTGTACAATTCAGTAAATAAATGAAGGAGAGGATAAGTTCTGCTGAAGCCTGAATTATTAGCCTAAAGATCAAGTTTAAGTACTATTCCAAAGCACGGAGGGAAGTATTAAATAGATTGAAGGTATAAAATGGAAAGTATAAGAGAATTAGTGGATGGGTCCAAGAAGATTAAAAAATGAAAAACAGGAATTGTAGGAGAATGGAACAGATGTAAGAGAGGGGATAATCAAGAGAATAGAAGATTTTTTTTGTGAGCTGAAGAAAGATCTGCATTGCCAATTGAAAGGACTTAATAAGTTCAAGACAGGCTGAATGAGAAAATGCACTCACCTAAGCAAACTCTGGCAAAACTCTCAAGCTTACAAGCATCCATGCAGAAAAAATAAGTAGTCTACAGAAGAATAGAAAATCAGATGGTTACTAGACCTCTCATTCACAACTAAGTTGAAAGGCAGTGAAATAGCTTCTATAAGTTACTAAGGGAAAAAAACTACAACACAAAATCCAAGCCCAGCTAAGCTACTATTTATTCATCAGGACAAATCTTGAATGGTAAGACTTAATATCATAAAATATAAGTTCTCCAGAAATTAATTTACAAACATTATGCAGTTCCAATTAGAAACCCAACAAGTTATTTTTTGTAAGTAGAGAAGACTGAATAATCTAACCTTAAATATATATAGATTAAATGTCAAAATATAGCCAGAACATATTAATTAGAAGAATAATGTGAGTATGACTCCCGCCTTATCAGAGATCATAATACTAGAAAATAAAGCCTTTGTAATCATATCAATATGATATTAACATGGAAATAGAGTGGAATATAGAAATTCAGAAGTAGATTTATTAAATATAAGAATTTATTACATGCCAAATAGTAGTTTAATTCAATGGGAAAAAGATAGGTTATTTATTAAGTTATGTTGAATCAACTGACTATTCATCTTGGAAGAAATAAAAGTGAACCCACATCTTATGCCAATTACAAACATATTACAGGTGGATTAACATTAAATACAAAAGATAAATGTAAAAACATTAAACATCTTAGGAGAAGCACTAAAGACTACATGTAAAACCAAATGTAGGGGATGCTTTCTTAACCAAGAACGAGAAAGAAGACGTATATGAGGAGGTAAACATTTTGACAACTTGAAAGTTGTAACTTTTTTTTTTACATCTTTATTGGAGTATCATTGTTTTACAATATTGTGTTAGTTTCTGCTGTATAACAAAGTGAATCAGCTATATGTATACATATATCCCCATATCCCCTCCCTCTTGCGTCTCCCTCCCACCCTCCCTATCCCACCCCTCTAGGTGGTCACAGAGCACAGAGCTGATCTCCCTGTGCTATGCAGCTGCTTCCCACTAACTATCTATTTTACATTTGGTAGTAGGGACAAAATACAACAATGTTGATATGTAAATGTATGATTTGGAAAAAACCAATTATAATGCATTTAATGCACAAAGAACTCAAATGTATAATATACCAAAATCATTGACAGAAAAAGAAAAACAATGAAAGGAAAATAGGCAATATATGTGATTAGGCAATTACACAGGAGAATAAATCCAAATAACCCACAAATTCATAGAAAGAGTCCCAGTTCCACTAACAATGAGGAAAACGCAAATTAAAATAACCATGATATATCATTTTATTCTCATTAGACTGGAAAAAGTCTGTAATATCTGTTGCTAGTGGGTACATGAGGAAAATGGCATTCTATAGGTTGTTTATAGAAATATAAGATTTTGCAGCTTTTTAAGAACTTAAATCAGACTACGCCTATTACAATGTAAACTACATGTATTCTTAAAAATAGCATGCAGACCCTTAGAAAATAATTCCTGGAAATAAAAGCATTAGCACATAAAATATATAACATCTATAAGGACTTTTATTGTAGCTTTGGGTATAGAAACTAAAAACTGGCAACAAATTTAATGTTCAACAATAGATGAATGATTGGGTAGATTAGGATTCATCTGCACCATGACATACTACCTGGCCGTTATAAAAATGGCTACCAGTTGACTTAGAAGACTTTCCTAGGGCATTATTGAGCGAGAACAGCAAGGTGCAGAAAGGTGTATAAAACAAATTAAATATTGTAAAAAACGATTTTATATATATATGAAAAATGTACTATTGTGATAAGTGCTATACGGAATTTCAGGGGGCTGAGAAGACATATAAGATGTGTTTTCCCAGAAGAAGTAGCATTTAGAATAAGATATGAAGGATATGTCCCAGTTGGCTATGTGAAAAAGGAGGAGAAAACTGTTCTAGATGGACAGAATGGCACATGAGAAGGTTGCATGTGGGGAAAGAGTTTAAACTGGCATCTAGGAGGAACTGTAAACATTTCAGGACAATGGGAACTTGATAAGAGAAGAGCAACCTAGCTCAAGATGAGATTGCAGGGCAAGGCGGGCAGGCAGGACTTCAGCATAAGAGCCTCGGTTTTGTCCCAAGAGCAATGAGCAGCCATTGAAGTTTAGGTAAGGCAGAAAACACTGCATACTGGTATTTAAGAAGACCACTCCGGCCACTATATGGAGTTTGGATTGTAGAGGGCAAAAATGAACGCAGAATCATTGATTTAGAGGCCTGAAAGAAGAGGCCATTCAAAGGTGAATTGGCCTGGGATGGTGGCAGAGAAATTGGAAAGAGAAAAGATTTGTACATAGTCAATAATTAAGGGAAAATAATTTACAAGCATGATATGTTATAGTGTTATTAAAATGGGTAACATTGGAAACAATTTAAATTCGGAAAATGGTAAGGTAAATTTTGGTATATCACTTTGACATACTATTGGTATTTTTCAAACATTAAAATCATGTGAGCAAAGAAAATATAGTGGTAAGAAAAATAATGATGATAACGGTACCCGGGCCTCTCACTGTTGTGGCCTCTCCCGTTGCGGAGCACAGGCTCCAGACGCGCAGGCTCAGCGGCCATGGCTCACGGGCCCAGCCGCTCCGCGGCATGTGGGATCCTCCCAGACAGGGGAACGAACCCACGTCCCCTGCATCGGCAGGCGGAATCTCAACCACTGCACCACCAGGGAAGCCCGATGATAACATTTTAAAGGCAAAGTTTGTACAGTATGTATTGTGATCTTAGCTACATAAAGGGAAAAAAAGCATTTTTATGTATGACCCAAAACATGTATGTGAATCTTTAGGTGAAAATAAACCAAAATGAGAATAGCTATTTTATGTTTGGTGTGACCATGTTAATTTTTCCCCTCATTATAATTTTTTATAGTTTCCAAGTTTGTCCATTGACTACAAATTACTATGTTAATCAGAGATTTAAAAAAATAGGATAATAAAAGTTTTGTCATAGAATATTTTCTGATGTTTATTTAAATGCTAAATTAACTTAATTTTATTTTCTTTATTTAAAAATGTCTTCATTTGATTCAGATTGAGTTATTTTAATTTCTATTTTCTTTAAACATTTAAATATGTAAAAAAGTTAAATTACAAAAAGTATATACAGATTTTAATTAACCTCAGAGTTAAAGCTGTTCTTATTTCTAGTTTGCTTGGCTGAAATTCTGGGAAGTAGTAAATTCAACATATTATTAATGTTTAAGTTTAGATTTCCATGAAAAATTCAGTTGTAAAATGTTCAGAAACAGTGAGAGAAACATTGGTGAGAGTGGGAGTTTAATAAATCATAATTCTGAAATCTGTCTATGTAAATAATAAACTTGTATTCTTAATGTAGATGTGAAAAGATTAAGCTGATATGTGTGCAGATAAGATAGAATTTCTATCTTAAATACCAGAAAAGGTCAGTTTTATTAGATAAGCTTTCCCAAAGTCTAGATAGAGCTGGGGCTTGATCAAAGGAATAATAAACTGGGAAGTATATATATTTTCATTATGTGAAACAAGAGAAAAATTTATATATTATGAGATAGGTGTTTATAACACATATAATACCTACATATTAAAGTATTACATATTTAAAAAAATTTTCCAAACTCTTTATCATTCAAAACTTTTAAGATATCTTTGACTATGGGAATATATCCATTAAAGTTAATGAGAAGAAGAGTACTGTTTTACCTATAAAGGTAAAATAAAGATTTATTTAAAGGTATAAATCAACATTTCAACATTTTACTTTCATTTTGACAGAGTAGGTACTCCATATTGTTAGGGTTTTGCATCTAATTTTAAATTATGTTTCTGTAGACATCTCTTTCTAGTTTAGAACTATATATTTATGGTATTATACAGCAAAATAACATTCATACGTGTATCCATATTTTATGTGATTTTATATTACTTGAAGGAAGAAAGTAATCCTCATGTGAAAGCTGAGCTATAAGAAACACACAAAATATATATTTTTTACTACCTAGGAAAAGATTTTTAGTTGGTACACACACACACACACACACACACACACACACACACATATCTATGAGTATTTTATGTACTATATTTAAATTTTATAAGTATTTTAAATCTGTTATAAGAATTTACATATTTATAATTCTTATACATTTAAATATCTATGTGTAGAATTAAGTAAATTAGTAACTAGGCAAAGATGCTGAAAAAAGTTTAATTAGCTAACTCCCTGTTTCTCTGCAAATACTGCACTTAAAGGATTTTTTCCCCAAATTCCTGAAGCAATTGACTGTCCTTAACCTTTAAGCAGATTAAATGGTTCTCTTATCTATACTATTCAATCTTAGCAGTTTAAAAAATGTTATCTATGAAGGTATATTGAAGCTCAAACTGTTCAAACTATGACATATCCTAAAATAATAGTCAGAAAATAATGAGATTTCGCTAAATTATATATTACTTGGTTTCACTATAATGGTTTGGTAAAGGTATATTTGATTAAATTAATTCATCATGTGGATATTCAGTAAATGCCAGTGGGATAAAGCACGACTGAGAGGAGAAATTGTGAAAGCCAAGCTTTTCAGTTGCTTTACTTCAAATTTATAATTTCACATCTAAAACTAGTGGTTAAAATATTTGAAATTAAATTTATACTGTGTTGACTTGATGGAATATTTTGAGAAATACAGTCTATGAAATGTTTTAAATTTCAGCTTATCCAGATTTAAGAAGGTTCACATTCATTTTGCAATATTATATGTTACCCTTTACAGCCTAAGATACCTTAGTGAATTGGATGACATGCTGTAGCCAAACACATAGAACACTGAAACAAAACAAACTAAAACAACAGCAAAAAACCTTCCTAGAAAGTTGTTGGAAAATATAACTAACCCAGAAGATGGTAGAACACTTAGATTTTATTCATCCTCTTTTGGATTGGCCAACAGTCAATCTAATAACTAAAAAAAAAAAAAATTCCAACATTTCTGATTTTTATCATTTTTGCTGGTAATAGAAAACAAATTGGAGCAATTCAGAGCCAAGTTTGGGAGCTGGTCTAGTCAGAATACTCCAGTTGAAAAAAAGAGACCTGTTGGGTCCACTGGCTATTGCTATCATTTCCCACATGAATATATTCGACTCAGAGAGTTGGCTGACTTCAGTTTGAACCCCAAATCAACGACTGAGGTGAGAGTTGAACCAAAATTTTCTTATTCTTGGTTTCACTGCTCTTTGGCAAACTCATGGTGTTCCATTTTTAAAGGCCTATTCATACAGATTAGCTATTCTCCATGTCAACCACAGTGTGGCACATTAGTGGTGACATGGTAAAATGATTTGAGATGGTAAACAGGTAAGACTTATTTTAGTAGCTAAATATTTTAATATGTTTTAGAAACATACAACTGATACTCTGGATTGTGGTTTCATTGATGTTGCCTAGGATGAGGCTCATTTTGTGAAATTGTTGATTTAATGTTGCTTTAAATAAAAATACTATAAATAGTGCAGATGACAAATCTATGGCAAAAAACTACAAGCCTGGTTTTGAGTAAAGTTTGTGAAATACTGTTTTATGCTAAAAATGTCCTTAGACCTCTGAAGGCTCTAAGTTCTCTAGAAGTCTAAATTACTGAGCCAAAAAAATAATAATAAGTGAAAGATTAACAAAATTAATTAGTTAAATTAACATGTGTTCTTTATTTTTTTTGCCAAGAGTATGTCTTTTAAAAGAAAAAAGTGATTTCGTTTTTATTGTGTAAATTAGTTGCCTTCTTTCCACCTCTTCATCACTTTCCAGACTCTCATCATTTCCTTATGGGACTAATGCAAACATCTTCTGTTTTCCTTCTTCCAGTCTTGGTCCAGTTATTCTCCACAATACTTATATGATTTAAAAAAACCATATTTGATAACTTTAATCTCCAACTTAAAAAAAAAATCTCAGAATGGTATTCTTTTGCTTGTAGAATAAAGTCATAAGTCCAAGCTACTTAGCACAACCCCTCCCAATTTCTCACCCTTTGCCTTCTCATCTTCCTTCTATCCTTTCTTCTCTTAGACTCCAGACACATCGAAGAACTTCCTGTTTCCTGAAAGGGCCCATCTCTATATCTTGACCTGAAGGCTGTTGTATATCAAGACTCAGCTCATTCATGAATTATTTCTCTCATGAACAAATACTCGTGTGTGCTCCTTGTATATTGTGCAAGGCAATGCTTATTTCCTGCCCTTACAGAATTTACAGCTTAATGAAGAAAAGACATTAAATAAGTAAAAGAGTAATTAAACAGTTAAAGTGGTATTAAAGTCTATGAAGGAAAAAAAAAACAACCTCAGGTGATATAAGAGAGTGGGAGTGGAAACATCTGTATAAGTGACCAGTGACAACCTGAAGTTGACATTGAATGTGAGACTTGAAACCTGAAGCATATCTGTATTAGTCTCCTACTGCTGCTGTAACAAATGACCACAAACTTAGAGCTTAAAACAACACAAATTTATTACACTAGAGTTCTGGAAGTCAGAAGCCTGGGGATTTGCGGGGCTAAAGCCAAAATTTGGCAGGCCTGTGTTCCTTCTGAAAGATCTAGGGCAGAATCTGTTCTTTGTCTTTTCCAGAGTCTGCAGGCTGCCTTCTTTCTTTGATTTGTGGCCCTCGTTCACCTTCAAAGCCAACAAGCACATCACTCTGACCTCTGCTTCTATCTTCACATCTCCTTCTCTTTCTCCTGCTTCCTCTTTCCCATAAATGCCTTTGTGATTACCTTGGGCCCACCTGGATAATTCAGGATAATCTCTCCACATCAAGATCTTTAATCAACTCCTGCAAAGTCCACATGCCATGAAAGGTAACACATTCACAGGTTCCAGGGGTTGGGAATGGGCTCCTTTGGGTGGGCACTATTCTGCCTGTCACAGTCTCTAAGCATGCATCACCTCCTCTCAGCTTCCTTCGCTTGTCTCCCCTGCCCGGGTGACCTGGTACTCTGTGTCCTCTTCCCTTAGGGTTCTGTGCAGTCCTATCATAGCCCTATACCACATGGCAGTGTTCTGTGTATGAATCTGCTTCCTGTGACTCTAATATCCTGGAGGGTCATGCCTAGTGTATTTTCTGATTCCCAGCAGCACACAGTATCTGCACATAGTAGACATTTCATAATTATTAGTTAAAAATTAATGTCTGGTTCATTTGAAAGCATCGTGAATACTGTCAATTGCTGACAAAAAAATAATAAACTTCAGCTAGAAAGTTTCACCACATGTAGGTTTTTAATAAGTATCATATATCTTAAAAATTCATCAGAATTTTTTTCCCTTAGGTATAAGATAGTGGTTAAGTGTGTGGGTGCAGGCATCAGACTGCCTAGTTGGAATTCCAACTTTAATACTCACTAGCTGTGTTATTGAGCATATATGGGGGAAAAAAACCCAAAAAACAAACTTTCGATGCTTTAGTTTCCTCAAATGTAAAATGGGGCTGGTGATGGCACGGATCTCAGAGGTCTGTGGTGAGGATTAAAGGGATTAATAATATAAAACTTATAGGCTGCTGCAATGAGTATTAGCTGCTATTATTATCATTAAAAAATATTTAATGAGTTGTGATTATAGTTCAGGCAGGGTTTCGGTTGAAATTTCACCAAACTCTGACTTCTGTACAACCAATCAAGATTTCACGGAGAGGAAAGATGATTTGAGCTAAGGTCAATACACTCCTATATTTTACTAGCAGACTTGAAGCCCTCTGAGAGTTATGTCATGCACCTACAAGTACATGGGGGACTGATGTTCAGTTTCAGCATATACATTTTTACCTGCAAAATGAGATTCTAAAAATATATATTAAATTAATAACTGTTTTGTGGTAAAACCTTAACATTTTCAGAGGTGAATAGCTTGGCTCTGGAGCCATGGTCAAATGTCATCTAGCCTTTGATAATTTAATGGAAACTAATCTCAGTGATAAAAATACAGGTTTTTCAGGGACAAAGTTTGATTTAGGGGCACTGGAGGGGCCTGGCCTTGATCACAGATAACAAGACTCCCATTGTGGACTGTCTTTGAGAGGTTAACACATATTTCATTTCGTGTTCTATCCTCATATGAATCCTCCTTGCCATTCTCTTTTAATTGGTGGTGTTATTCTTTTCATATTTGCAGATAAATTACATTTTATTGTGGACATTTTCCAAGATTTGTGGCCAGGCTCTATGGTTTATTATGTACTTTCAGTTTTCTGTCAGGTTTTATATCTTTTAATCTTTGGAATTTCAACAGATGGTGACACTTTCTGGAGGTTAGATGAGCAATTAAAATGCTGTCTGGTTGCTGTGTGTCAGTGCATATGCTATTCACATTTCATGCTAAATGTGAACAAACCACACAGCCTTCTTTTGCCTTACTTTCCTCTTTGGGAATTTAGGAATAGAAATATTCATTCTTCCTGACTGCTGTGAGGAATGAGTCAGAGGAAAGATGTGACAACTAGCTCAGTTAATGTCCACCAAAGCTAGGGAGAAGCACAGACTCTCAAACCTGCTCCTAGAAGTAGTTTTACTAATAACTGTCCTCAAAAGGGGTCCACTGCACATAGTCAAATGATGTTATAAAGGCAGGTTGTAAATTAACCTTTAGAACAAGAAATTCATTACCTAGATATACTCCTGTGTGTGCCGTGAAGACAAATGTGTCATCCTGTAGATATTATCTTCCACTTTGTCAACAGCTGATATCCATTTTCAACTTTTGTTGAATATTAGAGAGACACAGAAATAGCATTCATTCTAGCCTCATGACCTGGATTTCTATTAAAAGTTAAATGAGATGTTGAACTGTGCTGGAACCATACAGGTTTTGATTAAATTTAACAAACTTTTATTGCACATCACTTCTTTAATGGATAAATTTCGATACTTGGCATGGAGGATCAATCTCGGAATCAAAAAGATAAATGAATAATACAATCTCTGCCTAGAAGGAACTTACAATAAATTTAGAGCAGACAGAAATATATTGCCATCACTTAGAGGGCACTCAATAAATGTTTATTAAACAAATGGTAAATGTCCTGGGAGGGGCAAAGGATGGGTATGGATCACAGAGTAAGGATTGATTTTGAGTGGGGCTGTTAGGGAAGGCTGGACAGAAAGGACAATATTTATGATTGACTTTGAACAGAGTAGATTTAGCTCTTGAGAAGAGGGCTTCTTGGTATCGGGATTGGCACATACTGGGTTACAGGTATAGGAGACCGTTTATAATCAGGGAGCTATGAGCAGGTTGGTGTGGCTGGAGAGTGCAGTATATAGGCCATGCAGAGTAGTGGGGTATGGAGCCAGAAAGGAAGTCAAGCCCAGGTTATAGAAGCCTGTGGAAGAATTTCAATCTAAAAAGAGCTGGAGGATGTAAAATGAGAATCTTACATCTGCACTCAGGAAGACAAAACTTAAGCATTGAGACTGATTTTCCATAAATGCCTGATTCACAGAAAACTCCTAGTGTCAGAATTTTCTTGGATAATGGAAGGCTGATCAGAGGTTGTCTTATATCGACCTTGGCAAGTTTTGCCAGAGGCATGAATGGAAGATGACCCAGGTAAGATAAGTCTCACAAAGTGGGCTGAATTGAGCTTTGTTTCTATTCCTGGACTGACTGCTTCGGAAGTTTTCAAGGCTGATCTCCATTTGCTTTTTATTTTAATTGACTCTAACTGAACTATTGCCCATTACATTCCCTATCCATAAATTCAACCTACCCCAAATCTTCAAAAGACACGCCTGTGGCTGGCTACTGTTTGCTAGTCTCATATTGAAATCCCTCTGCTATTCCCAAATAAAGTCATCTTTTTGAGCTTGTCTTGGTTTATCTATTTAGGTCAACAATGCTAAGATGCTTTAATCTTAGGCAATGGAAAACAACAACATTTGAAAATACAGGCAGTATTGTGTCGTTAAACCTATTCTCTAAACAAAAGAAAAGCCTGATTTGTAGAATCTGCCAATTTTCATAGTGTAAATTCTCCCACTATGACTGATTTCAACCTACCAACCTGATATCGCTAAACTCAAAGCTGGGAAGAGACGCACATCAGCCCTTGCCAGCCAGTGTGAGCTGGCTCCCGGCACCATGCTCAAATAGCTATTTCTGAAAGGTTATCTTGGCATCTGCCTTGTGAACAGATTGGAGACAGGGGTCAGAGAATGGGTTGGAAGACTAAACTGTAAGTCAAGTGAAAAATGAAGAAAATTGAAACGTGGAGTGGGAATGGAAAGCTGAGACAGATTAAGGAGAAAATACTTAGTAGGGTAGAGTTTTTGAGACTGGGGGGTCTAAGGGTGAATTCTGTGAACACCCTGAAACTGTATGCACTTTTTTGTTTAAGTGCCGTTTGGGCATGAGTTTTATTAGATTTTCAATTGGTCAAGGAGCCCCACCCTTAAAATTTAAGAACTGTCATTTTTAGACAGGATAGACAGAATTTGGCAAGCAGTTGTGTGTGCGAAAGAAGATCAGGTGATGAAAGGAAGAGAGTAGATTGCATATAATTTGGAGAATTATAACTTGGGCAGTTAGAAAATTTTTATAGCATTTTCTGAGACACAGAAAGAAAAACAAACACGGGCAAACTCAGAAGATTAGACGCCCTTACTAAGAAAAAGTGATTTTTTGAAAAAGATTGTTTAGAGCAATTTTAGGTTTACAGCAAAAGAAGAATTAGGTGCAGAGATTTCCCATATACCCCTGCCCCAACACATGCATAACCTCCCCCATTACCAACACACCCCACCAGAGCGGTACATTTGTTACAATTGGTGAAACTACACCGATATATCATAATCATCCAAAATCCATGGTTTACAGTAGGGTTCACTCTAGGTGTTGTACATTCTATGGGTTTAGAAAAATGTATAATGGCAAGTATCCATCATTATAGTATCATATATTTTCACTGCCCTAAAAATCCTCTACGTTCTGTCTATTCATCCCTCCCTTTGACAACCACTGATATTTTTACTGTCTCCATCGTTTTGCCTTTTCCAGAATGTCATATAGTTAGAATCACACCGTATGTA
Organism: Pseudorca crassidens; assembly: GCF_039906515.1. Classification (NCBI taxonomy): domain Eukaryota; kingdom Metazoa; phylum Chordata; class Mammalia; order Artiodactyla; family Delphinidae; genus Pseudorca; species Pseudorca crassidens. Next base: position 32,076,736 of record NC_090312.1, read on the forward strand.
GCCTTTCAGATTGGCTTCTTTCGCTTAGTGATATGCATTTGGTGTTCCTCCATGTCTCAGGTCTTGCACCTCATTTTCTTTTAGTGCTGAATATTCTGCTTTCTCGGTGTACTATAGTTTATTTACCCATTCACTGACTGAAGAACATCTTGACTGCTTCCAAGTTTTGGTAGATATGGATAAAACTGCTATAAACATCTGTGAGCAGGTTTGTGTGTGGACATAAGTTTTCAGTTCCTTTGGCTAAATACCAAGGAGTACAATTGCTGGATCTTATGGTAACAGTATGTTTAGTTTTGGAAGAAACCATCACCCTGTTTCCAAAGTGGCTATACCGTTTTGCATTCCCACCAGCAATGGATGAGAGTTCTTGTTGTTCTACAACCTTGTCAGTATTTGGTATCATCAATGTTTGAGATTTTAGTCATTCTAATAGGTGTGAAGTGGTATCTCATTGTTGTTTTAATTTTCTCTGATAACGTATGGTGTGGAATGTCTTTTCACATGATTATTTACCATCTGTATATCTTCCTTGATGAATTGTCTCTTAAGGTCTTTGGACCATTTTAAAATCAGGTTGTTTCTTCTTGTTCAGTTTTAAGAGTTCTTGGGATATTTTGGATAACGGTCTTTTATCAGATGTATCTTTACAATATTTTCTCCCAGTCTGTGGCTTGTCTTCTCATTCTCTTGGCATTGTTTTTTGCAGAGAAGAAGTTTTTAATTTTAATGTTGTCTAGCTTATCAATTACTTCTTTCACAGATTGTGTCTTTGGTGTTGAATCTATAAAGTCATCACCATATCCAAGGTCTTCTAGCTTTTCCCCTATGGTATCTTCTAGGAGTTTTATAGTTTTGTATTTTACATTTATGTATGTGATCTGTTTCATGTAAGATCTATTTTTAGATTCATTTTTTTTGCATGTGGATGTTCAATTGTTCCAGCACCACTCGTTGAAAAGACTATCTTTGCTCCATTGTATTCTCTTTGTTTTTTGTCAAAGATCAGTTGACTATATTTATGTGCATCTATTTCTGGGAGTAAACACTATATTTAGGAGAGTTTTAGAACAAAATAACATGCAATGCGGCAGAGCACAATACATGAAGCATGAGAAAATTAAATGCTAATAACAATTTTCTTACTAATTATGTGAATCCAGATATAGGAACTCAGAACATGTTTTGTGATAGAAACACAATGATAATTTTGATTATATTTCCAGGTCAACTCAAAGACCTTTTTGATGAGGAAGAGGGAGAGGAAGAAGGAACGTAGGAGGAGGAGAAGGAGAAGAAAAAGGAATAAAAGGACGAAGAAGAAGCTGAAGCCCTGTTAAGTTCTATTCTTCAAGCAATATGTGGCAGCAGGTATCAGAATTAAGAGGAAGTGCAGTGTAGTGAAAGTTCGGAACACAGGCTAGGAAATCAGAGGACCTTTAGTTTATACCAACTTTAGAGCCTCGTTGACCAGAAGAAAAACCCACTACCTAAGAGTTGTGATTTTCAATTTTATTCATGGCTCTTACTGAGAACTATATCCCAGGAAACAGTCTCAGATAGCTCTGAGGAACTGCTCCCAAGAGGTAGGGGAGGAGCCACTCTACGTATGAATTTTGGGTGCCAGGAAATTCATGTAGACAAACATGCATCTTGGTAAAAGATTACTGCTAATCACAAAGAATAGATCTCTCAAGTGAATGATTTTAGTGCTTTTCTATGTATGGGAAAGTGCAATAATCTGGGGTCACTGAAATTCTTCTTGAGATATGCATCTTAACTGTCTAGAGGCCTCATTTTATCCAAAGCACAGAATGCCTTATCCTGCTTTCTCCATCCTGAATTCCCCTCAGGATGCACTGTAGGTGGGAGACTGCAGTGGGCAGTTAACCTTTTGTATAACTGGATGATGAATGACGTTCTTTGTTCTTTTGTTGTTGTTCACAATCTTCACCAAGGAAATTAAACTCTCTAATTCTCATTTCTTGAACATCAAGGGTTTGAACTACACTGCTCCACCTACAGGCAGATTTTTTCAGTAGCTAATACTACAGTACTACGCAATCCACAATTGGTCGAATCCTCAGACTGAGAAGCGCAGATACAGAGCAACCACAGATACGTTGTGGAGGGCCAGCTATAAGTTCTATGCAGATTTTTGACTCCATGGAGAATCAGCACTCCTAACTCCTGTGTTGTTCAAGGGTCAACCATACTAAAATCTACTTTTCAAAACCACTGTAAAGATTGGAGATACTGTCTATAAAGAATCTAATGATAATTGTTCAAACTAGCTATTATTATTAAAGCAAGATAATTCTTTGGTATTCATTGTGATAGAATTTCATTTGTCTAATTACATTATATATATACTTTTTTTTTTTTTTTTTTTTTTTTGTGGTGCGCAGGCCTCTCACCACTGTGGCCTCTCCCGTTGCGGAGCACAGGCTCCAGACTTGCAGGCTCTGGACTTGCAGGCTCAGCGGCCATGGCTCACGGGCCCAGGCGCTCCACAGCATGCGGGATCCTCCCGGACTGGGGCACGAACCCGCGTCCCCTGCATCGGCAGGCGGACTCTCAACCACTGCGCCACCAGGGAAGCCCTATATATACTTTTAACTTCCAGTGTGGATAAAAAATTTGAAGGTATAGGTTAATAAAATTTTACTTCAGTGGGATTTTGGTCTAATGTGGCTTCTCTCTGATCAACCATTACTTGAACTTGTGGATGTATAAAAGAAGTTAGAAAGAATTCCATGCAACTAAAATCAGTGAGACTCATAAATGTCTGCTCATCCATTAATGGATTTCAGAGAAAACTGACTTTGTTGTTGATAATCAATATGCAGTTGAGTATGAAGTGCCCTAGGGTTTAGGATTTGAGTCATATAATTTTTAATGATTTGCCTTCAGTCTTCCTTTGTCTTGCTGAAACTGACGGTTTAAAACAAATCTCTGTAAATTGAATAAGAATTTCAGTTCTTACCCTAAGTAATAAAATATGACTATGATAGGTTCCAAAGGTTTCTCTTGAACATATTAAAAAGAGTTTGAATTTAAATAAAGCAATTTAAGTAGTTTTCTAGGGCTGCTGTAACAAATGACCACAAACTTGGTGGCGTAAAACAACAGAAATTTATTCTCTCTCAGTTTCTGAACGGCAGAGTCTGAAATCGAAGTGTCCACACTCTATGGGGAGAATCCGTTCCTTGCCTCTTACAGCTTCTGGTGGCTGAAGGCCTTTCTTGATACTCCTGGGCTTGTGGCCATATCACTTTAGTCTCTGCCTATTTCTCCACTTTTTCCTGTGTGTGTGTGTGTGTGTGTGTGTGTGTGTGTGTGTGTGTATGTGTGTAAAATCTCCCTTTGCCTCTCTCTCATAAAAACCATTGTGATGGCATTTAGGGCCCAGAATGATCTCCTTATCTCAAAATCCTTAATTTAGGGGCTTCCCTGGTGGCGCAGTGGTTGAGAGTCCACCTGCCGGTGCAGGGGACACGGGTTTGTGCCCCGGTCCGGGAAGATCCCACATGCCGCGGAGCGGCTGGGTCCGTGAGTCATGGTCGCTCAGGCTGCGCATCCGGAGACTGTGCTCCGCAGCGGGAGAGGCCACAGCAGTGAGAGGCCCGCATACCGCAAAAAAAAAAAAAAAAAAAAAAAATCCTTAATTTAATCACATCCACAAAGACCCTTTTTCCAAATAAGGTAGCATTTACTCTTTCAACATATCAGGTAATAGTCACAGTTTCCAGGGATTAGGAAGTAAATATATCTTCTGGGGAGGGGAGGCATATTTTTCAGACTATTACAGTGGTTGCCGTAAATTTAATGTAAACAGAAATGTTGTTTAGAATACATTTCTTTAAAAAATACTACTGAGAGTAAAATATAAAATGTGTGAAAAGAAACACACAACAAAGAGATAAAATTCTCAGAGACAGGCGATCTTACATCACTTTTGTCATGCCTAAAGTCTTCATGTATGTGTTTCTTTTTACCATTAATAGCTAGGAATTACTTTTGTCTATGCTCCTCAATTTTAACTTGAGTTGAGTGAAAGAATCTAGTGACACCATGAGAAGTTACAAAAATGGTACTGGGAGTTCACATAGCCAGCAGGTCTACACACGCCTTTCACTTGTTTACCTCCCTCTCTGGGATATTTCAGCTTTCCTAGGGAGGCTGAGAATGATTAGCACTTGTAGGTATCACATACACAGAAGATATTTAATAAATAGCTGATTCTTTTGTGAGATTTTAGCCTTTTCTTTTATAGTGACACATCAATATTTTAGATCTAAAAGTGAATCTTTGGTTGAGAGCCTTGTGTCAACACAAAGGCAAATATTTTAACACTTACTTTGAAAAAGTCAAAAAAAGTAGTAGAAAAGGTGAATAAATACAAAAGTTGGTACTTTGAAAGGTGCGATAAAATAGATATAGATAAAATGCAATCAGATAAGAAAAGAGAGAAAGCAGAAATATTCAACATTAAGATTGAGAGAATATGTAATCACAGATATAGAAGTAGTTTTAGAATTGTGAGAAATTATTTTATGCAACTTTCTGTAATGTTAAAAGTATATATGGGGACGTCCCTGGTGGTACAGTGGTTAGGAATCCATCTGCCAGTGCAGGGGACACGGGTTCGATCCCTGGTCCTGGAAGATCCCACCCACATGGCGCAGAGCAACTAAGCCCGTGCGCCACAACTACTGAGCCTGCATGCCACAACTACTGAAGCCTGCACACCTAGAGCTCACGCTCCGCAACAAGAGAAGCCACTGCAATGAGAAGCCCACGCACTGCAAGGAAGAGTAGCCCCCGCTTGCCGCAACTAGAGAAAGCCCACGCACAGGAATGAAGACCCAACGCAGCCAGAAATTAATTAATTTTAAAAAAAGAATATATGGCAAAGAATTTAAGGACCTAGAGAAAATGATTTCCAACTAAAACATTATGAAATATTGGCAGGGTATCTAAATGAATCAATCACCATTAAAGAGTATGCAAAGGTAACTGAAAAATCATCATTTTAAGCAGTATAAGCCTGGTTTTGTAGCTGAGTTTAACCTAATTTTTAAAGAGAATACACTTCTAAATGGCACTGAAACTGTATTTAACAACAGAATAACTTTTTATGAAGCATAGCATAAACCCAACAGAAATATGCTAAAGTTAGTGTGGAAAAGAAAACCTAGACCAATTAACTTATAAATATGTTAAAACTCCAATATCCACAAATTAAATTCAGTAGTAAGTTGAGATTAATTCAACATGATTAAATAGTTTATTCCAAAAATACAAATTTAAATCAATATTAAGAAATATATAATCATTATTAACAGAAAAAAGTACATCAGCAAATTATGGGGAAGAATTTCTTACTTATATAAATTGATAATAAAAAGGCTTCAATAAAATTAAGTAGCTATTCCAAATGAAAGCCTTGACTAAAATAAGAATACCATGCATGATTAATTCTGGTTGGTTAGTATATTTATAATAGTTACGCTTTCCTCAAAATCTTTTTGTGAATTTCAATATATATAATATATAGGTATATTTATCCAAACTAAAATTAATATAAGCAAATATTTAAATATAATAAAGACTATTTGCTAAAAACCAAAACCAAATATTATATCAAATAGTGAATGATAAAGCCATTTCCATTAAAATCGGGAATAAGACAGGAAATCCTAAAATTACCTCTATATTTTAATACTGAAGGTGATTCTGCAAAATGCAATAAGAAAAAAAGTTTTAAATACTCCAAAAAAAGCAAAATTTTTATTTGCTGATGATGTAATTCTATACCCAGGAAATCTAAAATAACCAATAAAATGAATTTAAAAATTAGTGAGGAACTTGTTAAGTTTTAACACATTGAAAATTCACTGTAGACTTAGCAGCATGGTATCAGTACTGGAATAAACAAAAATACTGGTGAAAAAATGGAGAACTAAAATATTTTCCTAAATATGATGAAAACTCAGTATATAGCAAAAGTTGGCATTTCAGTACTGCAGGAAGGAAATATGATGGTTTATTTAATAAAGATGGTGGTATAACTAGCATTTAATCTGGGAAAAATAAAGGTAGATCCTGTCTCATATCATATACAAAAAATATATTTCAGATGGATTAAGAATATAGGCCTACAGTACAAAACAATAAAATGTTAGAAGAAAATTTAGTAGATTGTATATTTCAAATTTGGTGTGCTTTTTCTTTCATTAGGTAGGAAACTCAGAAAAATGAAACACAAATCTTGAGTAACAAAAATATATAACAGCAAAAGGAACTATAAAAATAGTAAAGGATAAATGTTATCTTGGTAAAAATATTTGCAATTCATACTCAAAGGATTAAAATTCAAATTATATATTTCTATGAATTTTTGAAGCAAAAAACAATAAAAAGTAATTTCAAAATGGGCAAAAAATATAAAAAGACAATCCCTCAAAGAAGAAATACAAGTGGCCAAAACATATTAAAAGATGCTCAATCTCATGAATTGGCAGAAAAAAACAAATTAGAGGTGACAGGCAAAAAAGAGATACAGGTGCTCCCTTCTGCTGTGTATGAAGGGTCTTTTCTTCCGGAGGAGCCATCAGGCTGTGCCCATAAGAACTCACCCAGAGTGGGCTTGCTGACTCTGCTAGTATTCATTCTTATTCTGTGTTATGCCTCATACAATCTAGAGTATTTTACACCTTCATATTTTCAAGTATTTGTTCAGCATCTGCCTGCAGAAGCTCTTTGTTTAGGATGGGAGCCAGATACATATAGAGATAATTTAGAATACAATGGAGTAGGTAGAAAAATGCTATAGAGGTCCCAAAGAGAGAGCCTCAAACCTTGCCTATGGAGGTCAGGAATGGAAAGACCAGTTGCCAGATATTCTTTTTCTTAATCTGTTGGTTAGAAAAACTAGATTCCCAGCTATAGCTTAACAGCAGCTCTGTAGAGTCTGTAGTGATGTCATCACTCCCATCCCTGTTTTGGTCTTTTGTGTACTTCCTCTTCTCTTTTCTGCTCATCCATCAGTCTAATTAGAGTTTTATCAAGTTTATTGATCTCTCAAAGAACCAGCTTTAGATTTCATTGACTTTCTTTTTTTTTTTTCCCCTTAATTTTTTCTATTACATTTGCTCAGTTCATATAACTGGTGTGGTTTCTGTCTCCTGACTGGATCCTATTTATTTTTTATTCATTTTTTTATTTTTTATTTTTGGCTGTGTGGCATGTGGGACCTTAGTTCCCTGACCAGGGATTGAACCTGTATCCCCTGCACTGGAAGCACAGAGTCTTAACCACTGGACTTCTAGGGAAGCCCCTCATTGATTTTCTTTATTGCTTTAATTTTTCTTAGATTTCAATCTGACCTTTATAGTATAATTTCATTTTTTTCTGACTTACTTTGGGTTTAATTTGCTTTTCTATTTTTCTAGTTTCATAAGATGGAAGCTGAATTCATCGATTTGAGAAACTTATTCTTTTTAAAACAGGTTTTCAATTCTATACCTTTCTCTCTAAGTACTTCTTTATCAGCACCCCATAAATTTTGATAGGTAGTGTTTTCCTTTTCATTCACTTCAAAATATCTTTCAATTTTCTTTTTGATTTCTTTTTTGATCCATGAGTTATTTTGATGAGTATTTAGTTTCCAAATTTTAAGAACTTTTTCAGGAATCTTTCTGTTATTGATATAATTTCACTGTGGTCAGGGAATATACTTGGTATGTCTTGAATTATTTTGCATATTTTTGAGACATTTAATGGCCTAGAAAATGCCTAGAATATGTACTCTGCTGCTGTCGGGAGAATGTTCTATAAATACAAATTAGGTGACTGTTAAAATCTGAGTTAGTCTTACTGTACCTCTATTTCTGATTTTCTCACTTTATAAATTTAGTTTCTATCGATGTTTATAATTTAGAACATATTATCATTTGCTCTTTAAGTTACAATGTACAGTGACATATAGCTCCCTCTAGTGACTAAATTCAAACTTTTGTATTTTAAAACTCATTTGTTTCTGAATGTTTAGAGAAATGCATTTAGTAAAAAATAAATACTTTGGACTGGACAGGTACATGTAAAAGTATGAGATTAGATCACTCCCTAACACCATACACAAAAATAAGCTCAAAATGGATTAAAGACCTAAATGTAAGACCAGAAACTATCAAACTCTTAGAGGAAAACATAGGCAGAACACTCTATGACATAAATCACAGCAAGATCCTTTTTGACCCACCTCCTAGAGAAATGGAAATAAAAACAAAAATAAACAAATGGGACCTAATGAAACCTCAAAGCTTTTGCACAGCAAAGGAAACCATAAACAAGACAAAAAGACAACCCTCAGAATGGGAGAAAATATTTGCAAATGAAGCAACTGACAAAGGATTAATCTCCAAAATTTATAAGCAGCTCATGTAGCTCAATAACAAAAAAACAAAGAACCCAATCCAAAAATGGGCAGAAGACCTAAATAGACATTTCTCCAAAGAAGATATACAGACTTCCAACAAACACATGAAAGAATGCTCAACATCATTAATCATTAGAGAAATGCAAATCAAAGCTACAATGAGGTATCACCTCACACCTGTCAGAATGGCCATCATCCAAAAATCTAGAAACAATAAATGCTGGAGAGGGTGTGGAGAAAAGGGAACACTCTTGCACTGCTGGTGGGAATGTGAATTGGTACAGCCACTATGGAGAACAGTATGGAGGCTCCTTAAAAAACTACAAATAGAACTACCATAATACCCAGCAATCCCACTACTGGGCATAATACCCTGAGAAAACCATAATTCAAAAAGAGTCATGTACCAAAATATTCATTGCAGTTCTATTTACAATAGCCAGGAGATGGAAACAACCTAAGTGTCCATCATCGGATGAATGGATAAAGAATATGTGGCACATATATACAATGGAATATTACTCAGCCATAAAAAGAAACGAAATTGAGCTATTTGTAATGAGGTGGATAGACCTAGAGTCTGTCATACAGAGTGAAGTAAGTCAGAAAGAGAAAGACAAATACCATATGCTAACACATATATATGGAATTTAAGAAAAAAAAATGTCATGAAGAACCTAGGGGTAAGACAGGAATAAAGACACAGACCTACTGGAGAATGGACTTGAGGATATGGGGAGCGGGAAGGGTAAGCTGTGACAAAGCGAGAGAGAGGCATGGACATATATACACTACCAAACGTAAGGTAGATAGCTAGTGGGAAGCAGCCGCATAGCACAGGGAGATCAGCTCGGTGCTTTGTGACCGCCTGGAGGGGTGGGATAGGGAGGGTGAGAGGGAGGGAGACTCAAGAGGGAAGAGATATGGGAACATATGTATATGTATAACTGATTCACTTTGTTATAAAGCAGAAACTAACACACTATTGTAAAGCAATTATACTCCAATAAAGATGTTAAAAAATGCTTTATCTGTAAAGTGGAACTTAAAATAAAATAAAATCTTCTAACTGAAAAAAATTAATTAATTAAAAAAATAAATACTTTGGGAATTACAGATTATTTTTAAACATGTCTCAGAATGGTGAATTTAATTAAAGTGTTACAAATAAAATTTTTGTCATATATATATTAATTTAAGTTTAAAAATTATATTTATCATTATGGGGGTTTAAATATCTATATCACTTTTCTAATATTGTTGTCAATTCATATATTGTCTAGAACTTTTATGTATAAACTGAAAGATGAGTCAATTTGTCACAAATACAGCTTACTGGTCAATTATAAACGCTACTCTGTCCACATAGGTGATACAAATTCTTCATTCCCCCAATCAATCAATTATTCCACATGCAATAATTGAATTCCTATTACATGCTGTTATGGATTGAACTGTGTCCTTCCAGAATTCATGTGTTGAAGTCTTAACCCTCAGTTCTTCAGAATGTGACTTTACTTGGAGATAACGTCTTTATTAAGTGAAAAGGAGGTAATTAGGGTGGGCTCTATCCGATACTACAGGTTTCCTTATAAACAGGGGAAATTAGAAAACAGAATAATTCATACAGGAAGAATATTATGTGAACATGAAGATGGCCATCTACAAGCCAAGGAGAAAGACCTGGAACAGATCCTTCTCTCACAGCCTTCAGAATGAACCAACCCTGCTAACACTTTGATTTTGGACTTCTGGTCTCCAGAACTGTGAAACAATAAATTTCTGTTATTTAAACCACCTAGTTTGTGGTACTCTGTTATTGTAGCCATAGAAAACTAAAACATGTGCCAAACACAGAACTTAGGGTAAAGTATTCAAAGGTAAAAAGCGTTGTCTTGGTACCACGAAATTCAAAATCTATTAGAGAGACAGTCTTATAAACTTTCAATCAGTATATATATGATTAAATTCATGTCACAGAGGAGAGACGTGCACTTCAGATCTGATCAGGGTATGGGGCATCTTGTCTTTGAGGGAGAGACATCTGAGCTAATCTGGAAGACACAGTATGACTTAAAAAAACCGAAGGACAGAGATGGTGTTGGGAAGGAAAAGGAATAACATCGGCAAAGACACCAAAATAAGAGCTAACCTGTCAAATCAAAAGATGAGCCAGGAGTTGGGAATAAGTGTTTGGAGGCTAGAACTTACATTGTTCAGGGCAGTGGTGAGAGATGAGACTGAGGAGACAGAAAGGGATATTACTGTAAAGAAGACAAGCCTTGCATAAGGGGCTTACAACCTAGTTACAGACATAAAATTTAAATATGTGAAGAGCACAGAAAGGATAAACATGTAAACATAAATGAATATTAACTCCATAAAACAATAGTACTAATGACTTGTGGGTTTAAATCAATGTAGAATTAAGGTACTTAACAATATCACGAGAAGGTGGGAAGGGTAAATAGAGTAAATATATTCTAAGCTCCTTGCTGGGAAATGGTAAAAGTATTCATTTGTAATAGATTCTAAAATGTCATAGATATGTGATAACATCTAGGGCAACCACTGAAAGGTAGTAAAAGAATGTAAAACCAACAAGTTAATCGAGCAAAATGAAATAATAAAAACCGTTGATTAATCAGAAAGAAGGCAAAAAAGAAGAAAAAGGAACAAAAACCAATTGAACAAATAGAAAGCAAATAGTAAGATGGTAGAGTTAAATCCTAATGTTCCAGTCATTAATTTATAGCAACCGTTAAATATAAAATTAAAGGGCAGAGAGTGGATTAAAAACAACAACAAAACAACAGCTATAAAATTCAAGGTTATGCTGCCTATAAGAGACACACCTCAAATATAAGGACATAGAGGTTAAAAGCAGCAAAGGAAAAGATCAACTATGCAATTACTAGCCTAAACGCAGCTCATGCAGCTATGCTATAATATATATTTTAAAAGGGGATTTTCAGGCAAGAAGCATTACTAGAGACAGAGATATTTCTAATAAAATGGTCAATTCCCTAGATAGACACACAATTCCAAATTTGTTTGTAATTAATAACATAACCTTAATTTATAAAGTAAAACCAGGCAGAACTAAATGAAGAAATTGATAAACTACAATCATAGTGAAAGATTTTAGCCACTTCTCTCCATTAGATGGCCACAGTGTTTATGTAATCACTACTCCAAGGTTTTGACATTTCTGTTTCATTTGAGTCAACAAAAGGGAAACCACTTATAAAAAATGGGGAAATTTGAATGAAAAATAATATTTGAAAATATTTTAGGATATATATAATATATATTATATATATTCCAAATTACATTTTAAAGTAAGCAAAACTTCTTAAGTGTATTTGAAAGAAATTTTTCAGATTAATTTTTCTGGGTGAGAATCTGATTTCTCCTCTGAGATTTTACTGTATATGTGATCAAAAACTTGCATTTTAAATTTATTTTCTGTTACTTAATATATCCAGAATTGCTAAATGAATTTTAATTACTAGTGATGAGAAATCTAAAAATGCTTACGGTCTTTAGGGAAGCTCAGCTGCAAGAAACCCAAATATTTTATATTATTAAAGTTTATGCCCTCCAAGTAAGGTTTGTTGATAGGAAGAGAACCTTATATTGCTTCCTGGAGAACATGAGAGATTTAGGTATAGATGACAGAGTTTACCACAGAGTTTCTTTTTACCCTTTGTATCCTGATTCTCCAACAGGTACTGAAGACGACAGAGTCAAAACTGGCCACGTACTTCTAGAAATAGAGGCTGTCATTTAAGGGAAGTGAGCCCTGTGAAAACCCATACTTAGAGTATCAAAGTTTGATTTTGCTCCTGAAGCAAATCTGGCCTTAAACTTTTTTGGATTTCCTTTGTTATTCCTGTACTTCCTGTATATTTTTTTCTTAATTCTGCCTGCAAGTATCTTAACTAAACATTGGTTTCTAAAGTTCCATGTTTTTAATTTTGTGTGCTACATTTTAAACAGATGGGATTTCTTCCAGTTATTTTAAGGTAGACAATAGAAGAGACCAGGGGAATTAAAATAATTTCTGTATTGGATGTGTATTTCAAGTTGCTTTGATTCTCTCAGGTGCTTTAGAGAGAGTTATGCGTTCTTCTTCATGGCTAGCTCTCCTGCATCCACCTCACAGATCCATCAGTATTCATCACTAGTTCTCTTAAGGTCCTACTCACAGATCAATAAGCTTTCAGGCATACTAACCTCTTGGCATAATTAGCTTCTTGTTCAAACATGCCATCTGTGCTCCACCAGAGACTTCTTTCTCTCACAAAACTGGCAATAGTGACAAAGTTCATTTGAATTCCTGGTCCTCATAATAACAAGCAGTCTGAGAATCTCTTTTGTAAATAGTCACCTCTCCTTGGAAAAATTCCTACTGCCTGTTATAGTAAATCAAGGTTCATATTTATTGTCTGTGCTGGAAAAAGAATGCCTCATGGTATTTCTCTTAGACTTCTATAATCATTCTATAGTGTTTTTCCATGTTCCCCCAAACAACCTCCTCCTTTGTCATCACCTCGTTTCACCTAAATCCACGAACATAGAGGCTGAAGGAAATCGGATGGAAATCTCTATGGGAGCTGTCAGACATTCTTTAATCAGACCTATACGTTGTTGTTCAACAGTACAAGACATCAGTTCTCTACCCAGAGGTTAAGTATGTTGACTCAGAGGCAAAGTTCAGTTTCATAGCTGCCTATGAAAACATGCTAACTCATCACAGGTTTATTTCCTCCTTTAATGTCCAAAAACAACAAAAAAACCAGAAAGGTAAGCTCTAATAACAGGCCAGCACTCTCACTAGGTCGAAGCATATTTCAGGACAGGTTAAGATGATGCTCATTAAAAAAAATGACTCAACCTGTTTTGAAGATATAAAATATAGATGCCAGTGGATTTTCTTTTTTTGCTTGTTTTCTATATCTAGCAAGAAATAAGCTACTGAAATGTTACTGCGAAAAAGTTTCTTTTCCTGGCTACTTTTAACTCTCCCAATATTTCAAGAGCAAATTTGAAAACATGATACCAGTGGAAAGAATGTGAGATTAACCTCCTTGGACAGTCCCAGAGAAGTATAAAATGATTAGTCAATTAGGAAGAGGGATTTGGTTGGGGGGGCAGATTTAGCAGTGACATAAGCAAGAGCCTTTCAGTTTTGTAAATTTTGCACCATTTGTAAAGCAATGAAGCCTTCATATCTCCATTACAGACAAGCTAACATTGCCTTTGGTGATGAACATTTGTCCACATTATGATGTCAGAGTTGTGCTCAGTTTCAAAAATTGCTCATTAGGAGTCTATGAAAATGTTCATTTGTGTTTTACCCTAAACCTTTTCAACTTCCAATAATATGAAAAAATGGAAAGGGTGGCTTGGTTCATAGCTGGCACTTTTAGCTGATATCTGGTGAGAAAAATATTAACCCATTCTAAAATATTGAATAGATACCTATTAAATGGCAGGTGCTGCATTAGGCATTGATGTTGAAGAAGAAAAGCATGTATACAAATATAGAGAATTATTCTTAGTGTATGTTTGCTGTTTTACAGATCAGATATATTTCTAAAAATTGCATGTAAGTCAAATTCTATAAATAGATTTAAAGTATAAAAATAGATGTATCTTGTCTCTATCAAATATATATATATATATATATATATATATATATGCACACACACACGGAGTATCAGAGGATGGAGAACCTGAACCTTCATATCTAACTCCAAATATATACATACATAAATTATATATTTATAACCTCCCAAGTTAGATTGTAACCTGGACTTTGAATTTTTCTCAGAATACTTAGAAGAACGCAGTAAGCATTATAGGTGCTCATAAAATTATTAATTGGTTGATGTTAACACACTGATTCAATGGGAACAGTTCAATGCAGAGAGGCCAAGGAAGTCATATTAGGCAGAAAGTCCTCTGCTAGGTTACTTCACACATATATTTTTCTGGGAATGCAGAGAATTTGAGTACGAAAGCATAATGGTACTCCACTGAGATCCAAGCTACATTCACATCCCAAATCTGAAATGATTGTTGCCATTCGAGTCACAATGTGTACGTGTTGTCATCCCCAGGACCTTAAATTCTAGGTCTTTGTTTCCCTATTTACAGCTACAGAGCCGTGTTCAAGCTGGTGAAGGATGGTGACCAAATTTTCTGTCCTAAGTTTGGATAAGAGAAGACACAATAAAGATTTCTTTTCATGAAGAATGAGTATTTGGCAAAAGAGAAATTTCTTCCAGGTGAGTTACTCAACATGGAGGAACAGTGGCCATCCCCGAGGCCTCGGCTGCGCCTGTGGCCACACTGTACAACAGACACCTGATACACATTTTATTCCCCACAAGAATATGCACCGCTAGGTAGTGGGTATCTATGCAACCAAAAGCGGGGTCTGTGCTCGCCACTCAAAAGCCAATAAAGAGGCAAGGTTGGTGGAAAGGAAAATTTGCTTTATTTTGGGTGCCGGCAACTGGCGGCGGGTGAGGGCAGACGTCTGTCCAAAGGCCAACCCCTCCCCGCCTCCCCGAGAATCAGTGGGCAAGAGCTTTTATAGGTGAAGGGAGGGGGCTACATGCAGAAACAGCACAGTCAGCTCTGAGAGTCACCTTGAAATTGGTCATGTGGTGGCCTGACCAGCGTCATCTTGAGTGTTTTCAGGATAGTTAATCTTCAGTTCCAGGGTCGGTGTTTTCCCATTTCCTTGAGGCCAGTTCTCAGAACCGTGACAGTGTATATCATGGCTACAGTCTGGTCATCATATAATTAACTTCTTCCACTGGTGTGCGTTTCAGTATCTGTAAAAGAGCTCACAGGATATGGCTCAGGATATAATCTATAGCCCTTGAGAAGGAGCTAAAAGTCCTTGACTTTGCTTAATGACAAAACTATTATTATTTGGTCTCCTTGGACTGTCTTCCTTTGTTTCTGCATTTTCTCACTTCTCTGATTAAACTTATTCTCTGGCTAAAGTTTTTCCACAGACAAAAGGCAGGCAGAGAACGTGAGGGGGAAGGACCATAGGGTTCTGCTCCATGTCATCTATACCTTGTTAGCTTTGTGTTCCCATTTCATAACACATTGTTCAATGTTTGGGGATAAGCGAGGGAGTCCCCAGTGTAGCTCAGAAGCTTTCTCTCCACATGTGATTCTGCCTTAAGTCACGGAAAAGGGTTGTAACCAAGGCTGGCTTCAGTTTCCTTCCTCAATGCTTCCATAACAACACAATCTCATCATATGCCTTGAATTGTAGGTTTACTTCTGTATTATCATAACTAAGGCTATTCCTTCTTTATCTTTGCTTCCTTTTAAAGTCCACTGAAGTGCTTGCACATAGTAGGTATTTAACACATGTTTGTGAATAAATGAATGAGTAAATAAAGAAAATGGTTTTTGGTCAGCTCTAAGGTCCTGTGAAGTTCTCATTTCATGTGTTTCTACAGATAATATGTGTTTATTTTCAGAATCTTGATGTTTACCTAGGAAAAGTAACCAGTAGTTCCTAGGGATTAATTTGTCCAGAGCAAATAGTGATGAACACTATAACTTTCTCTCATGCATCAAATGCATGATGAAGCTATGAAAGAAAATAAATTCTCCAAACTCTACTAAGTTGGCAATTTTTTTTTTTGCGGTACACGGGGCTCTCACTGTTGTGGCCTCTTCCGTTGCGGAGCACAGGCTCCGGACGCGCAGGCTCAGCGGCCATGGATCACGGGCCCAGCTGCTCCGTGGCATGTGGGATCTTCCCGGACGGGGGCATGAACCCGTGTGCCCTGCATCGGCAGGCGGACGCTCAACCACTGCACCACCAGGGAAGCCCAAGTTGGCAAATTTTTGAAGGCACACAGAGCAGAAAGTAGCAATGGAAATTTATCTTTAGTTCTCTCGTCAAATATAAATAAAAAACAAAATTCCAAAGAAGAAGGAAAATTTTGTTCTACAGGGTGAAAAAGAGATATGTTTCTATTTCGTCTTGTATAAATACCCTTAAGTATTTAAAGAGAGAAAATGGACTACAGTCTTCCACAGTAATAAGATAGTGTTTCACATTATTTTTTGTTATTTTGTAAGAAATGAACCTTTGGAGGTTATCTTAAAAAATGGTAGTTCCTCCTACAGAATTATTCTATACTCATTTGCTGTTCATTCAGTATTGGGCAAGTCACTCATGCTCTCAGATTCACCCTCTAAACTTTGATAACATCATCAAAGTATAGTTAAATTTAGTTGCTAAAGTGCAAACATTTGCCCATGGAAGCAGCCACAGCACTCCCTTTTACCAAAATAAGACACCACTCTTCCCCAATAACAGCAGCTAACTTTTACTGAACATTCACTGTAGTCAGGCAGTTTTCTGAGCACATTGCATCTATTAATTCATTTAATCCTCTTAATAACTTTAGTGAGAAGATATTACTCCCATTTTTCAGATGAGTAACCCGAGGCACAGAAGGTTGCATAACTTGCTCAAACTCACACAGAGAACTTGGGATTGTAAAGCAAGGAAAATGGCACGAGGTTCCCTATGCAATAGTCTCGATTCTTCTTTGCCTTCTCTTGCTGCAGCCATCAACTTCTGTGCTTTGATCCAAACACATTCCTATTCTTTGAGTTCTAAGGTATATCCCATGCTTATGCACTGCTATTGTCCCGTGAGCTTGCTGTACTGTTTTGTTACTCTGTGAGGGATGTATGCCTTGGTTTGAAACCTTAAACCAAGGTTTTAAGTAGACCTTTGCAGAAATTTTGTTGTTGAGGTCAGGGCAGGGGGTGTGTTTTAGAGGACATTCAAAAGGGAGAGTTACTTTGCTTTGCTTTAGGTTAGTCTGCTTAATTTGCAGTGGTGGGTTGAGAGGAAGGATAGTAGAGAGGAAAATTACAGTAAATGTAGGTAGGATCAGAGCTCCCCTGCTGTGCTAAGCAGTAGCCCCTTGGTAGTTGGAGACTGGGGAGGATAATGAGGTCCTATGGAAGGATCTGGGGTAGGTAGGAGAGCTCTAGAGAAATTTGTGGCAGGGTCTGTTTATTTATAGGTAAAATGCTATTTAAACATTTAAAATTTTATTTAGGGCCCTACCAGTGTGTCTTGGCTAAAGGTTCTTACTTTGTAACATCTTGTGTTAGTGGTCTAAATGGGATTCTAAAACCCCCAAATTCTCTTATTCTGTCCTTCTCTTTTATCACAACTGAAATATGATTTTGTTTAGTAATAATCCATTCATATTCTCGTATCAAAGTAGTAAAGCAATTCTTCTCTGTCTAGCTTCGCTAAGAATATACTGAACTCTTTGATTATTTCATCTTGGAACCAATATTTACAGAAACCAAGTTGACAACACTTTTCAAATTCTGTGTTCCCTGGTCTTATTTTAATCTCTTTCAGACTTATAATTTTCCTTTACTTTCTGTATTGGGAATATACCGCTTTATCCTTCTGTTGATAGATGGAATATCTAATGCCATCTGTCAGGGCTGGGAGGATTAAGAACTGAAATCCAGATTTTAGAGAATGAATAACTCAGGTGTCTCAGTTCCTGCTGTGTTTGGCTTACATTTCTTTTCCAGGTATGTGTTAGACTGCCCACATCCCTCTAGAGCACCAAATAAAAACAATTATTACGGAAACATTCTATATTCATCTGTTCACTTAATAGTCTTTTATACCAGACAGATTGAAGGCAAATATTACTAAGCCTATGTACAGGTAGGGAATTTGAGACATGGAGAGTTAAATAATTTGTGATAGGTTATACAAGGAGTAATCACGCTATGTGGCTAAAACATTCAAACTTTGGTCTTTCTGACCTGTATCTTTTCCCCTAGATTCCACTACCTCCCTGATGAGTGACTCAGCAGTTTACTCTTTCTTTTTCCTATAATTGCTGTAAATGGTTTTCTTCCTCATGTTATACTCAGATGGGGCTTGGCAGAGGTTAATGTCACTATTAAAAACCTGAAGGGTACCGGGGTGGTGGTCCCCACCCTATCAGTGTTTAATTTGCCAGCCTGGCTCTTGCAGAAATGCATGAATCCTGGAGGATGACTATAGTATAGACCACCGCAAGCTCGAATAGGTAGTAGCCCTGTTCGCAGCTGCTGTGCTAGATGTAGTATCATTGCTAGAGCAGGTTTATAAAGCCTCGTGTTTCCATGGTATGCAGTCTTTGAGTGAGTGAGTGCATTCCTTTCTATTCTGGCCACATAAGGCGATCAGAAACAGTTTGCATTTACATGACTGGAACAAATGCACTCATTTATGCTTTTCCTTCAGGGCTATGTTAATTTTCCCACTCTCTGTCATAGTATAATCTGGAGAGATTCAGACTGTCTAAGTTGCTCAGGACATTACATCAATCCATTGTATCGATGACATCATGCAGGTTGGACATGAGGAACAAGAGGTGGCTAGCATGTAGAAGGCTTAGGAAGGGACATGACCTTCTAGTGGTGGAAGATAAACTATATGAAGCATTTACTTTAGAAAACTTGTAAATTCTTTCTCTGTCCCTTTGAATCTAGTCTCTTGGCAGTTTCATAGCCCAGGGATGTCTTTCTCAAAGACCTGGGAGCCATCCCTTAGAAATGTAACCCTGAAGAAACACACTGCCCCTATCTCCCAGCCTCTGTGGGAGGGCAGGAGCCTAACTCCTCTAAGGATCAACTATCAAATACAGATGATCCAATCACATCGATCAACCTCCCCACCCCACCATTCCCTCCAGTACTTTTCCACTAGCTCACCCCAGTGTTTAAAAATGCTCATCTTCAATCTCCCTCTCCTACTGCAAGTTTTTTCCCCTCAGTTTTATTGTGATATAACTGACATTTAACACTGAACAAGCTTAAGGTACACAACAAATGATTTGATATATGTACATTTGGGGAAATGATTATCACAATTAGTTAACATCCATCACTTCACAGTTACAAATTTGTTTTACCGGTGTTGAGAACTTTCCAGATCTACTCTCAGCAACTTTTAAATATACAGTATACTATTGTTCACTTGACTTGTCTTCCTTGCCTGTTTAACTCAATCTGGAGCGATGTGTCTTTGATGCAGGCTTCAGGATGAGAACTAAAGAAGCTGCTTTGGATGTATTAGGGATTTCAGAGCTTCCCTTTCAAGCCTGAACCACCTACCTCTGGACCATGACATAAGAGGAGAACAAACATCTATCTTATTTGATCAGCTGAATTTGTGTCTCTTTGTTGGAAGAGCAAGTTCCTTTAAAAAGGAGACAAGTTTGAAAAAATGAAAGAAAAAGGAAATTTAATTTTGTTTTTGTTTTCTTCCTCTGAGCATGAATTACGGCATTGAACTTTGTTAAAAGTTAAAACTAAGGAAAATACAACAGTGCATGCGGCATCCCATCACACACAATTGAAATAAATGGATGTGGTATTTAAGTCTTGGACCAAAATTGTATTGTTCAAAAACAGGAAAGGACAAAGAGATGAATAAATTTATAATATTTTAAGATTCAAATTGGCTAAGTTACACAATGATTTATTTATTAGGAAAACATTGCAGAGAACCTACCCTAAAGTCCACTTTATTTTCTCAAATATTTAGATTGCTCAGAAAAAGTGAATATAATAACATGACAAATGTTAAAAGGAGTACTTCTGTTATTATGGTGTTAAAGAAAAAAGGAACAAAGAATGTAGGTCATCATCCAGTTATACAAAGGGTTAAATCTCAACCCATTGCTGTCACCCACAGACAGTGTGCCTTGAAGGGAATTCAGGATGGGAAAAATAGGATAGGGCATTCTGCGTTTTGGATAACCTGGCCCCTAGTTAGTTGAGATGCATACCTTGGGAAGAATGTCAGTGACCCCAGATTCTTGCATTGTCCCATACATAGAAAAGCACTAAAATCATCAAGCTGAGATATCTATTCTTTGTGATTAGCAGTAATCTTTTACCAAGATGTAGTTTGACAATATGTATTTCCTGGCCAAAAAAAAAAAAAAAAAAAAAAAATTCCTATCTACGTCTTGGGAGAAGTTCCTTAGAGCTATCTGAGAGGCTGTTTCCTGGGCTGCAGTCCTCAGTAAGGTCCCTGAATTAAACTGAAACTCACAACTCTTGTGTTATATTTTTTTCTTTAAGTCGACAATAGTCATGTGTATTTATTTTCGGATTTCCTAATGAACTTTTCACCATGTCCTTATTACGGTTTTCTTGGGATAATGCTCCTTTTCGCCATGTCGTTCACTGACACCTTTCATCTTTCCTTTCTCTTTCTCCACTTGTAAATATTCTTTCATTAATTAAACTAATTCAACAAAAGCTTCTGAATACTTACATTGCGCCTGGAGTTGTTTTAGGTACCAACAAAATGCTAAAGTGATCCTAAATGGGGATGGACAATAGAATATGAACAATCACATAAACAAGAGAATACCAGTTTGTAATACAGTACAAAGTGAGGTGGAGGAAGTGGATGAGGGAAATGTAACGATGACAAGGAGATTAACTGGGTTGGAGAGGGAGACCTGAGCTAGGCAGGCTGACCAGGGCATACACGCCGGCGCAGAGCCAGCGAAGAGGATTCCCGACCCAGAAAGTGCAAATAGAAAAGACTCCTGGGAAGGAGACAGCTTGACTCCACAGAGAGGAGGAGGCTGTTGAAGCTGGAATATAGTGAACAAGGAAGAGAGTAGAATGAGGTGAGGTGGGAACTGGAGAGGCCTCATTAGAGGAGGGACTTAGGAGACAGCCTAGGTGTTTAAATTTTGTTCTAGGCAAAAAAGCAGGGTTTTAAGGAGATCAGTAATAGGATCAGATTTACATTTTTTAAAGATCATTGGTGGTGCCTGGATTATAGGAGAGAGAGAATCTTATCTTTCACCACTGAGGTCACATGCTGCTGGGGATGGGGATTCCGGAAGTGATGACTTCCCCAGTTTGGGAACTTGTAGTGAAATCTCCGGACTCCAGAGTTCATTTGCATATCACAGCTTGATTGGTTTGAAAAGGTTTCTTTTTTGTATTCTGGTCAGACTTCCAGCCAGATGGCTTGGGGCTGAAACTGAAGCAAAAGTCTACCCAGCTATGCACAGGGGTTTTTGTTGTTGTGCTGTTTTGTTTTTTTCTGCTTTTTAGGAGGGCCTGAAGATAGCATTCGTAAGGAAATGCCACAGGGCAGTTTGCCTCTGCATCTCAAGGTGTGAGAGCTAAGGAAGAGAGAATCTCAGCTGATGACATGGCTATTTTTCTGGGGTATCAAAAAGTCAGCAAGCACCACAGCATGGGGTCCCATTAGCACTCCATTTTAAGTCTACATTGTGCTTTTATTAGTTATACATCCATCTTCTCCATATCAGGATCTAAAAAATAATTTTGTTCTTAAAACTTCCCAACACTCTACGAGTATCACCTTGAAGTTAAATGAGCTGGAATTAAATCATTCATGGACTAATTTACATGAGGCAGAAAATCCAAAGTGAGTGCTCTAATACTTAGCAAATTATTATTTAGGAGATGAGCATATTTGAATAATTAACATAAATAATTAACATACTTTAAGACTATTCTTGCTGTATTATGGGAAAAGGGATTTTAACTATCTGTGAAAAACTGTATTGGACAAGCATCCTTGATGATGATTAAAACAATAACAAGTCAATTTTTTTTCTCTCTTTTATGAGAAGAAGATAAATGTAGTTGAAATACTTCATTAACTAGGAAGTCTGTTTTATGCCATCCAGAGCTGAATTTATACTTGTGAAATATGCAAATATTTTCAAGGTATAAAATTTTAACTGCTGTTGAAATCAACGAAGCACTAGGGCTCCCCTGGTGGCGCAGTGGTTGAGAGTCCGCGTGCCAATGCAGGGGACACGGGTTCGTGCCCCGGTCCGGGAGGGTCCCACATGCCGCGGAGCGGCTGGGCCCGTGAGCCATGGCCGCTGAGCCTGCGCGTCCGGAGCCTGTGCTCCGCAGCGGGAGAGGCCACAACAGTGAGAGGCCCGTATACCACAAAAAAAAAAAGAAAAGAAAGAAATTAACATAACCCATAATTCCATTTTTCATTTTAACAACCTTGGCTAAACATTTTTTTAGAGTCACGATTTTTGAAGTAAATCAGTTTTAGGGACTATGATCTCACTGCCCCAAGTTATGTCTGCCAGGTTTCATGGGGCACAACCACCATCCTCAGGTGCCAAACAGGACCAGAGTCGGAACCTGGCTTAGTAAAAAGTCAAGAGCCAGGCCAGCAGCTGCAAATTCTACCTTTTTATACTCACTCATTGCTTTGTGTTAATAAACAGCCTCTCTTAAAATGCAAATGCCCTCTGGAAAGATGGGAGTTAAAACTTTGCAGAATTTACTTGTCCTTCACTTGTTGGCTTTGACAAACATTAAACATTAAGAAAATGTAACTAAAAGAAGGATATTTTGATTCTACCTGCAGATATTTTCAGAGTAGAAAAGTTATTTTTACAGCCCACAGCACTACCTAGGAGTGTTGTATAGGGTGCCTGGACATTAGTGATAGGGCTGAGAAGGAAGGGATCATTGTGAGAGGAGGTCCAGATATTTAGAAAGGAGAGAAGAGGCATCCACTGTTTTCCAGGGGAAGGAAATCTGGGGCTTGGATAACAGGAGATCTTGATTTTCATTCAAGATTTATAAACAAAGCCATCATAACTACTCAGGTAAAAATAGATCCAGGGCAGATTCAGCCTTTGTGTGACACTTATATATCTCTGGGCAAATTTGGGGGGAAAAAATGAAAAAAAATATGAATACAAAATTAGGTATAGAGCTGTTGACTTAAAAAAAATAAAAGCACAACATAAAAACCATGAGTGGATTTCGTTCAGTATCTTATTAAGGAGTGTAGCCTGGAAGACAGAGAGCTCTGAGCAACTGCTCTGAAGAGGTAAGGGGCGAGGTCAGTGTACATATGATTTTGGCGAAAGGAGTACATGCAAAGCAGTACATATCTCAGTGGAAGTTTGCTGCAAGTCACGAGAATCAGGTATCTTCTGGTTTTAGTACTTTTCTAAGCATGGGAAGATGCAAGAATCCAGGTTCATAAAACATTTCTCCGGAAAGTAACTATTTAAAGTCCTGTTCTGCCAGTTTTCACAGAGCACAGAGTGCCTCATTTCTGATCTCCACCTTGAACTCCTTTCAGAGTGTATTAAAGGT
This sequence comes from Pseudorca crassidens, assembly GCF_039906515.1. Classification (NCBI taxonomy): domain Eukaryota; kingdom Metazoa; phylum Chordata; class Mammalia; order Artiodactyla; family Delphinidae; genus Pseudorca; species Pseudorca crassidens. The sequence goes on from NC_090312.1 coordinate 32,100,404, forward strand.
CAGTGGCTGCAGTGGCTAATGACTCAATCCTTGTAGAGCCAGATGGCTAGCAACCTTCTTTAGCTGGCAGAGCCTCGGAAGACCTACGTGCCAAATGACAAAACTAAAACAACTCAGTGATGAGTTTGATGTCCTTTGCTAAAAAGAAGACAGTCCATGGATTGGTGGAGTACAGTGCCTACCAAGCAGTGGTGTACTCTTCCCCAGGGATTTGGGGTAAGAGCAAGGTTTAAAGAAAGTTAGAGGAAACTACAGGCAATGCAGAAACAGGGCATGATTGGCTGGGAGGTAGGGGATTTCCTTGTAAGTCTAGCAGGTCCTATCTTCTCGGTGAGGTAAACTAGCTAGAACTGAGTTGGAGTATTGTGCTTGGTGTTTGGTTTCCTTGGCAGTGAGCCATTTCCGGTAAACAAAGGCTGACTTAGGTTTAGATTTGTGAAGTGGGCCAGGCCACTGGGGCAGTCTCCGTTTTGTGGGTCCCCATATATGAATTAACTGTATTAGTGTATGCAGTTGAGGGCCCCTGAAGCTTAACTTCATGTGCAATATTACTTGCGGTAGAGATCAGAATTTCAATTCTTATATGACATAGCTGGATCCAAAGATAAGAAGGCTTCCAGTTAGTATTTTGATAGAGCTAAGCCTTGAACCTGCTCTCATGAAGCTGGAATCTCTGCTATTACACAGCAGGACCTCCCTATGTGACCTCAGGCACGTTACTTCATCTCTTTGGCCCTTCAGTCCTACCTTGAAAAATGAGAAGCAAAACAAAACAAATGCATATTTCTCCCCAGTTTAACAAAAAGCACTGCCCATTTACCCAAGTTGAAAAACAAGAAAGTTATCCTGTGTTTTCTCAGACTTCCACCATCCAACAGGGTATCACACGGTGACTGGCAGTGACGCCGTCGTATTGCATCCTTATGAACTTCCGGGTTTAAAAAAATCTTAAATAATTAAACATCTTTAAAAGAGATTTACTTATGCTGTGCTAAAGACTGCTTTTTACTTCTTCTGTCAGCCTGCCAGCGTTTGATTCTTGGTTTTACTCTACAACAGCCACGGATGCTCGGGTAATTTACCTCTCTCTTCTATGCCTCAGTTTCCTCATCTATAAAATGGTGATAGCAATAAGTACTGACAGCATTAAGTTATGATGATCATTAAATAACTTCATGAAGAGTACAGTAGGAATTAGCCATTATTATTTTTTAATCAGTAACCAAATCAATAACAGCTCCTATCCATTATCTCTGAACATCTTCCCCCATTTTATCTTTGCTTTCTTACCAGAGCACAGAGTGCCTCATTTCTGATCACCTTGAACGCCTTTCAGAGTGTGTTAAAGGTCAGTGGCTGCAGTGGCTAATGACTCAATCCTTGCAGAGCCAATCCTTGTAGAGCCAGATGTGTTATACGTATACAAATACCCATTCTTTTTTAGCTTTTTTTCCCATATAGGCCATTACAAAGTATTGAGTTCCCTGTGCTGTACAGTAGGTCCTTACTAGTCATCTATGCTGTATATAGTAGTGTGTATGTGTCAATCCCGATCTTCCAACTGATTCCTTCTCCCACCCTTACCCCCCAACCCCATAATCATAAGTTTATTTTCTACATCTCTAACTCTATTTGTTTTGTAGCTAAGTTCCTTTGTAGCCTTTTTTTTAGATTCCACGTATAAGCGATATCATATGATATTTGTCTTTCTCTGTCTGACTTGAGGCACCTCTCCGCCTCTAATTAGCCACAGATTGATACAGGGAACTTGACTTGACTGCAGGCTATCATGAGGCAAGTATTAGCCTCTCAAAGCCTCTGTTTTCTCATTCAGAAATTGGGATAATCATTGTTCCTATTTGACTGTGGTGAGGAGTAGATTAACCAAACCATGTAAATTTGTTAGCACACTGTCTAACACACTGCAGGTACTCAAGAAGTACTGACTATTATCATCGTAATTAGTATTATCTCCAGGGGAGTTTGGTAACACCCTGTTTCCTTTTCCCCAGCAAAATACTTTACAGAATAAGTTCAGTGACATCCCAGTTCTAAGTTCTAAAAATAAGGAGCAAAAAGTTAAATATGTTGGTAGGTTATCTCCTAGTCAAGGACACTCCTTTTTATGATTGCAGAATCCACTCTTATGCTGATATATAGCAATCATATTGCATTCTTAGGAACCTCCGGTTTTAAAAAACCTTAAGTAATTAAACATCTTTAAGAGAGATTGACTTATGCTGTGATAGAGACTGCATTTTTCTTCCTCCGTAAACAATATTATAATAAGTAATTTCAAGAGATATGTTCAAAATACGAATGCCATCAGGGAAATGTTGGTACAGATGGGATGTTTTTAGAGCTCAAAGTAATTAAGAGTTCTTGGCAAGAAGAAACTTTGAAGAAATAGAATCCAATTCTTTATCCGTGACACTTTAATGTTGTACCTTTAATAAACTCTTATTAATACTTATTTATGATATACCAAATGTGGGATAAAGGCATATAACAGAAGCCCTTATATTCTGAGTACATTCATTTAAAATACTGATTGAGCCCGTGTCCTACTTTACAATGCTCTACTTTAATGCAATAAAGATGAACAGTTCGGTATGTCATTAACAATGACACCAAGTTCTCATGCTAAGTGTGTGGCGTAAAAAGAGAGTACACCTAATAATGAAATAGTTTATCAGCTCAGAAAGCCCCTTAGAGTTTCTTACACATTAGTGCTATTGTTTAGGTTTCTGATGACTAACTGAATGGTGTGAACACCTTTGGTTAAGAGCAAGTACGTCCCCTACCAATAAAAAGCAATACTTTGTTTAATGAAAAAATGAGAACAAATGGTTAATGTAAATCATAATATATAGGGATTCAAAGCATCAAAATATAAATTATGGTCATTATAAACTAAAATCTGTACTAAATGTTGTGTCAAAGAAACTATAAATTCAAATCTAGAAAATTAAACATTCAAACATCCTTTATTGACTTATTTATTGAAAATTATGAGTATCAATTATATGCCAAAACTTGCACTAGTTGCGGCATATCCAAATGTTAAAAGAAATATACATGGGACCTGCTTTCAAGGAGCTGAACAATTAATGGACACAAAACAAAAAATTACAAACTGTGGTCTATTTGCAATCTGAAACTTTAAAACCTTGAAAGAAACAAAGAGAAAGAAGTGTTAGAGAATAATGGGGAAGTAGTACTTAGGGTGGTAGTATTTTCAGAGGATATGACATTTATGGTGAGACCTAAATGATTCCAGGAGCCTGCCATAAGGAGAGAGATTGGGAGGAGCTTCCCGTCAGAGGCAACTATATACATGCCAAGTCCCCAAAGTACTCAGAAATAGGAGAAATAAGAAGAGAAATAGGAAGGTCAGAGTGGCCAAAGGTTAGTGAATGAAGGGAAAGATGGATTGAAATGGCTTTGGACGGATAGACAGAAATCAGATGATGCATGTAAGTAGGTCAGTTATATTGTAACCAATATGCAATGAGGACCCTTAAGGTCTGGAAGGGAACCGTTAATAGAGAAATTATACATTGACTTAGTTCTACTAGATAGCAGATATTATCCTCCTTAAATCATAGACTAAATAAGGAGGCAATGTAATGGAAGGAAGATAGGGAAGAGGGGAGGAAGAATGGAATAGAAGTGGGAGGGGAGAGCACACTGTGACTATGCGATTGGAGAAAAGATGAGAAGTACAGCTTTCAATTTGATTTTTAATTTGAATACTCTCTTTTCCAGAGATTGAAAATCTCAGTTTCTAACTGATGAACAATTTGTTCAACAAACTTTTATCGATCATTTGATATGTGCCCAGAATTTCCGAATTGATCAAGATTTAATGTAATCAGATTGACAACACAATGATGGAAATTACAAATGAAGGATATGGAAAAGTGGAACTCTCTTTGGTGCTGAATCAGGCAGTTGCCTCAGCTGGAAGACAATCTCATTCACTCATGTGAAAAATATTTTGTATGCTGATCATATGAAACTGTGGACAAGGCTCTGTACACTCTGGGGGTGTATGGAGTTCAGTCAAATCTTCATCCTTCCCTCAAAAAGCTCACATCCAATGGAAGTAAGACAATTATAATAGAGTCAAACTTGATAGGATTCTGAAGAGCCTTTATATTTGCTACACAAGAGTTGCAGCTTCATTCACTGAGCCACAACAAAATACATGATCACCTAATTCATGCCAACTATCACCAACATGTCTGCTCTGGAGTATTATTCCTTTACAGAATTTTTTTAAATATGAAGGAAACTAATAAATGCTGTGTACCTACTTTGTGCCAGACAATATGCTGGATGGGGTTCCTCTTTTATTCTCATTCATCACAACTTTATTACAGCCCTTCCCTTTTTATGAGGAAACAAAGGCCCATATAGTATATGTAATTTGCCCAAATTTAACTAGATATTAAGCAGCAGAGATGAAATATGAATTTATCTTTGATTCTAAAGTCTAAGTTTTCTCCTAATCTTGGCTATTCCTGGATATTTACTAAGAAAAAATATTTTATCTCAGGAAAATGGGACACATTTTGATGCAAATTTTAGAACAATAAGTTTGAAGGTAGATTTACAGAAGTAGAAAGATATTCAGAACATATAGTTAAGGGAGACCTTCAAGACAGCAAAGGAGTAAGATGTGGAGATCACCTTCCTCCCCACAAATACATCAGAAATACATCTACACGTGGAACAACTCCTACAAAACACCTACTGAACACTGGCAGAAGACCTCAGACTTCCGAAAAGCTGCGTGGCTGAAAGGCTCTTGGTGCTCCAGCCGGGTGTAAAGCCTGTGCCCCTGAGGTGGGAGAGCCAAGTTCAGGACACTTTGGTCCACCAGAGACCTCCTGGATCCACGTAATATCAAACGGTGAAAGCTCTCCCAGAGATCTCCACATCAACGCTAAGACCCAGCTCCACTCAACGACCAGCAAGCTACAGTGCTGGACAGCCTATGCCAAACAACTAGCAAGACAGGAATGCAACCCCACCCATTAGCAGAGAGGCTGCCTAAAATCATAATAAGGTCACAGACATCCCAAAACACACCACTGGACGTGGTATTTTCCACCAGAAAAACAAGATCCAGCCTCATACACCAGAACACAGGCACCAGTCCCCTCTACCAGGAAGCCTACACAACCCACTGAACCAACCTTAGCCACTGGGGGCAGACACTGAAAACAACGGGAACTACGAACTTGCAGCCTGAGAAACACAGTAAGTTAAACAAAATGAGAAGACAGAGAAACATACATCAGATGAAGGAGCAAGGTAAAAACGCACCAGACCAAACAAATGAAGAGGAAACAGGCAGTCCACTGAAAAAGAATTCAGAGTAATGACAGTAAAGATGAAACAATATCTTGAAAACAGAATGGAGAAAATACAAGAAACGATTAACAAGGACCTAGAAGAACTAAAGAGCAACAAACAATGATGAACAACACAGTAAATGAAATTAGAAATTCTCTAGAGAGAATCAATAGCAGAATAACTGAGGCAGAAGAACGGATAAGTGACCTGGAAGATAAAATAGTGGAAATAACTACCGCAAAGCAGAATAAAGAAAAAAGAATGAAAAGAATTGAGGACAGTCTCAGAGACCTCTGACAACATTAAATACACCAACATTCAAATTATAGAGCTCCCAGAAGAAGAAGAGAATAAGAAAGGGACTGAGAAAATATTTGAAGAGATTACACTTGAAAACTTCCCTAATATGGGAAATTAAATAGTCAATCAAGTACAGGAAGCACAGAGAGTCCCATACACGATAAATACAAGGAGAAACACACCAAGACATATTAATCAAACTATCAAAAATTAAATACAAAGAAAAAATATTAAAAGTAGCAAGGGAAAAACAACAAATAACATATAAGGGAATCCCCATAGGGTTAACAGCTGATCTTTCAGCAGAAACTCTGCAAGCCAGAAAGGAGTGGCAGAACATATTTAAAGTGATGAAAGGGAAAACCCTACAACCAAGATTACTCTACCCAGCAAGGATCTCATTCAGATTTGACAGAGAAATTAAAACTTTTACAGACAAGCAAAAGCTAAGAGAATTCAGAACCACCAAACCAGCTTTACAACAAATGCTAAAGGTATTTCTCTAGGCAGGAAATGCAAGAGAAGGAAAAGACCTAGAATAACAAACCCAAAACAATTAAGAAAATGGTAATAGGAATGTACATATCGATAACTAATTTAAATGTAAATGGAATAAATGCTCCAACCAAAAGGCATAGACTGGCTGAATGAATACAAAAACAAGACCCATATATATGCTGTCTACAAGAGACTCACTTTAGACCTAGGGGCACATACAGACTGAAAGTGAGGGGATGGAAAAAGACATTCCATGCAAATGGAAATCAAAAGAAAGCTGGAGTAGAAATTCTCATATCAGACAAATAGACTTTAAAATAAAGACTACTACAAGAGACAAAGAAGGACACTACATAATGATCAAGGGATCAATCCAAGAAGAAGATTCAACAATTGTAAATATTTATGCACCCAACATAGGAGCACCTCAATACATAAGGCAAATGCTAACAGCCATAAAAGCAGAAATCGACAGCAACACAACCACAGTAGGGGACTTTACCACCCCACTTTCACCAATGGACAGATCATCCAAAATGAAAATAAATAAGGAAATAAAAGCTTTAAATGATACATTAAACAAGGTGGAATTGATATTTATAGGACATTCCATCCAAAAACAACAGAATACACTTTCTTCTCAAGGGCTCATGGAACATTCTCCAGGATAGACCAGGATAGATCATACCTTGGGTCACAAATCAAGCACTGGTAAATTTAAGAAAATTGAAATTGTATCAAGTATCTTTTCTGAGCACAACGCTATGAGACTAGATATCAATTACAGGAAAAAAACTGTAAAAAATACAAATACATGGAGGCTAAACAATACACTACTAAATAACCAAGTTATCACTGAAGAAATCAAAGAGGAAATCAAAAAATACCTAGAAACAAATGACAATGGAAACACGACGATCCAAAACCTGTGGGCTGCAGCAAAAGAAGTTCTAAGAGGGAAGTTTATAGCAATACAATCCTACCTCAAGAAACAAGAATCAGCTCAAATGAACAACCTAAACTTACACCTAAAGCAATTAAAGAAAGAAGAAGAAAAACTCCCAAAGTTAGCAGAAGGAAAGAAATCATAAAGATCAGATCAGAAATAAATGAAAAAGAAATGAAGGAAACTATAGCAAAGATCAAAAAAACTAAAAGCTGGTTCTCTAAGAAGATAAATAAAATTGAAAACAAAATTGATAAACCACTAGCCAGACTCATCAAGAAAAAAGGGAGAAGACTCAAATCAACAGAATTAGAAATGAAAAAGGAGAAGTTATAACTGACACTGAAGAAATACAAAGGAACATGAGAGATTACTACAAGCAACTATATGCTAATAAAATGGACAACCTGGAAGAAATGGAAAAATTCTTAGAAAAGCACAACATTCTGAGACTGAACCAGGAAGAAATAGAAAATATAAACAGACCAATCACAAGCACTGAAATTGAGACTAAATTTGTAATTTATTTAAATTGTGATTAAAAATCTTCCAACAAACAAAAGTCCAGGACCAGATGGCTTCAGAGGCGAATTCTATCAAACATTTAGAGAAGAGCTAACACCCATCCTTCTCAAACTCTTCCACAATATAGCACAGGGAGGAACCTCCCAAACTCATTCTACGAGGCCACCATCACCCTGATACCAAAACCAGACAAAGATGTCACAAAGAAAGAAAACTACAGGCCAATATCACTGATGAACATGGATGCAAAAATCCTCAAAAAATACTAGCAAACAGAATGCAACAGCACATTAAAAGGATCATATGCCATGATCAAGTGGGGTTTATCCCAGGAATGCAAGGATTCTTCAATATACGCAAATCAATCAATGTGAGAAACAATATTAACAAACTGAAGGAGAAAAACCATATGATTATCCCAATAGATGCAGAAAAAGCTTTTGACAAAATTCAACACCCATTTATGGTAAAAAAAAAAAAAAAAAAAAAAAAAACCTCCAGAAAGTAGGTATAGAGGGAACTTACCTCAACATAATAAAGGCCATATATGACAAACACACAGCCAACATCATTCTCAATGGTGAAAAACTGAAAGCATTTCCTCTAAGATCAGGAACAAGACAAGGATGTCCACTCTCACCACTATTATTCAACATAGTTTTGGAAGTTTTAGCCACAGCAATCAGAGAAGAAAAAGAAATAAAAGGAATCCAAATTGGAAAAGAAAAATTAAAGCTGTTACTGTTTGCAGACGACATGATACTATACATAGAGAATCCTAAAGATGCTACCAGGAGACTACTAGCAGGATACAAAATTAATGCACAGAAATCTCTTGCATTCCTATACACTAATGATGAAAAATCTGAAAGAGAATTTAAGGAAACACTCCCATTTACCACTGCCACAAAAAGAATAAAATACCTAGGAATAAACCTACCTAAGGAGACAAAATACCTGTATGCAGAAAACTATAAGACACTGATAAAAGAAATTAAAGATGATACAAACAGATGGAGAGAGAAATCATGTTCGTTGATCGGAAGAATCAACATTGTGAAAATGACTATACTACCCAAAGCAATCTACAGATTCAATGCAATTCCTATCAAACTACCATTGGCATTTTCCACAGAACTAGAACAAAAAATTTCAAGTTTGTATGGAAACACAAAGGACCCCGAATAGCCAAAGCAATCTTGAGAAAGAAAAACGGACCTGGAGGAATCAGGCTCCTGGACTTCAGAGTATACTACAAAGCTACAGTAATCAAGTCAGTATGGTACTGGCACAAAAACAGAAATATAGATCAATGCAACAGGATAGAAAGCTCAGAGATAAATCCATTTACATATGGTCACCTTATTTTTGATAAAGGAGGCAAGAATATACAATGGAGAAAAGAAAGCCTGTTCAATAAGTGGTGCTGGGAAAACTGGACAGCTACAAGTAAAAGAATGAAATTAGAACACTCCCTAACACCATACACAAAAATAAGCTCAAAATGGATTAAAGATCTACGTGTAAAGCCAGACACTCTAAAACTCTTAGAGGAAAACATACGCAGAACACTCTACGACATAAATCACAGCAAGATCCTTTTTGACCTACCTCCTAGAGAAATGGAGATAAAAACAAAAATAAACAAATGGGACCTAAAGAAACTTCAAAGCTTTTGCACAGCAAAGGAAACCATAAACAAGACAAAAAGACAACCCTCAGAATTGGAGAAAATATTTGCAAATGAAGCAACTGACAACGGATTAATCTCCAAAATATACAAGCAGCTCATGCAGCTCAATATCAAAAACACAAACAACCCAATCGAAAAATGGGCAGAAGCCCTAAACAGACATTTCTCCAAAGAAGATATATAGATTGCCAACAAACACATGAAAGGATGCTCGACATCACTAATCACTAGAGAAATGCAAATCAAAACTACAATGAGGTATCACCTCACACCTGTCAGAATGGCCATCATCAAAAAATCTACAAACAATAAATGCTGGAGAGGGTGTGGAGAAAAGGAAACCCTCTTGCACTGTTGGTGGAAATGTAAATTGATACAGCCACTATGGAGAACAGTATGGAGGTTCCTTAAAAAACTAAAAATAGAACTACCATATGACCCAGCAATCCCACTACTGGGCATATACCCTGAGAGAACCGTAATTCAAAAAGAGTCAAGTACCACAATGTTCATTGCAGCTCTATTTACAATAGCCAGGACATGGAAGCAACCTAAGTGTCCATTGACAGATGAATGGATAAAGAAGATGTGGTACATATATACAATGGAATATTATGCAGCCATAAAAAGAAATGAAATTGAGTTATTTGTAGTGAGGTGGATGGACCTAGAGTCTGTCACACAGAGTGAAGTAAGTCAGAAAGAGAAAAACAAATACCATGTGTTAACACATATATATGGAATCTAAAAAAAAATTTTTAAAAAACGGTTCTGAAGAACCTAGGGGCAGGACAGGAATAAAGACGCAGACATAGAGAATGGACTTGAGGACACGAGGAGGGGGAGGGTAAACTGGGACGAAGTGAGAGAGTGGCATGGACATACACACACTACCAAATGTAAAATAGACAGTGGGAAGCAGCTGCATAGCACAGGGAGATCAGCTTGGTGCTTTGTGACCACCTAGAGGGGTGGGATAGGAAGGGTAGGAGAGAGATGCAAGAGGGAGGAGATATGGGGATATATGTATACGTATAGCTGATTCACTTTGTTATAAAGCAGAAACTAACACACCATTGTAAAGCAATTATACTCCAGTAAAGATGTTAAAAAAACAAACAAACATAGTTAAGTGGAAAAAAGCACTTTGTAGGTCAAAACATATCAATAAATAATAAACCTCAAACCCAAAGCAATAAACTGTAGGACATATAGGAAAGGGATTTAAAGGTTATATACATCACTGGTAAATAAGTTTGCCTCTCAGAAGGAAGGGGATTAACAAGTGGGAAGAAAAACTCTTGCCCAGTACGCTTTCTAGTTAAATTTTTTTGCAAGAATCAATCTGTGTGTTACAGATGGAAGTAAATAACATAAATACCCATGTAAGTACACTCATTTTGTTTTCATTAAAACAACTGCGTGATAAGGAGAGCAGCGTGGTTTAATGTGTGTAACAGGGAGTTTAGAGACAGCTTCCTTCATCCTGTGCAGAGGTACACTTTCTCTGGAGTTCTACTAAATAAAGAGATCAACCATCAAATAATAGAATTGATAGCGGCAGAGCTTTTCAGGCTGTCTGAGGCGTTACTGTAGATAAATTCAGACTAAAGATTCTTGGTCTCTACAGGATCCCCGTGTTGCAGATTACATATGCCAGCTGTGATGTAGTTGCCAGATTCTGCTCAGACGTCAGGAGTCTTGCTTTTAGACCTTTTGCTTAGACTTTTCAGAGCAGCAGTATCAATCAAAAGGCCCTTTCTTCACCCACAAGGTAAGCACAGACTCTTACCTTTCCCAGTGTTCGCCAAGTACTCCTTCTGACTGTTAGTTTTCAGATGTTTTTATACACCCCTTGAGATGGCTAGTGTGCTGTTTCCATGGTTACACTTTCTGAAGAGTTCTTTTGGCAGTGATACAACCTGCATGACTCAGAAGATTTTTTCAGCTTTTTCAGTAGAACAGGCCATCTTTGTGAAGAGGCTGTGATTGCCAATGAACTGGATGTATCATACGTTCTGGGTCTGATACTTATGTTAATATCAGTTTATTTTCTCAAAAGCTTTCCCCAACACACTTACCTTTGGATCAAAAAACTCGTGCATGATTACAGAGAGCAGATCTCATGATACGGAAGGAAAAACCATGACCCAGAGTCACTGAGTATGTTCAGCTGATAAAACATAAAGCAGAACTGCCAGCCCCTAACTCCTACTTTGGTGTACTCTCCATCTGCGTTGTGGTACCCCTATGTGAGTCTTTTTGGGTAGTGTCTGCTTACCCTGAGTCATCAATCATCACACCATCACAAAGCCAAAAGAGACGCACCTTCACAACCCACCTTGCTATGGACTGAATGTTTGTGTTTCCCCAACATTCATAAGTTGAAACCCTAATACCCAAATGTGATGATATTTGGAGATGGGGACTCTGGAAGGTAATTAGGTAGAATTCTCATGATGGGAGATGAGAGAGCTTTCTTCTCTTTCTGCTGTGTGAGGATACAGCAAAAAGGTATCCATCTGCAACCCAGGAACCCAATTAACCAGCATCTGATGTTGGACTTCCCAGCCTTCAGAACTGTAAGGGGTAAATTTCGCTTGTTTAAGCCATCCAGTCTATCATATTTTTTTCATAGCAGCCTGAACTAAAACACATCCAGAACAATAGATTTCTTATTTCTGACTGAGTAAGGAAACAGTGGAAAAAATTCTCTTTAACATCACACCACAGAAATTTAATTCCCCATTAGATATCTTTCTTTGATTCTCCAACCGTTTCTTCCCAGTGCCAGACTTCTCACTTTTCGTCAATGAATTTTGCATGGAGACACCAGTCTCAAGCAAACAGGGGTATGATTGTCTTTAAATTCAAAACACTCGTTGAAACTGGACAAGGTAAAATGGTAAGCCAGGAAAAGTTCAGAGTCTTTCTACCTTCCCTTTCACTGTTACTATCTGGAGACTACATAAACAGTGAGGTAGAAACCATTCAATAAAGAAGAAAGCAAGATGAATAATAAACCAGCAGAAATTTAGTCCCTTAAAATCAGCATTATGAGCAAGGTAATTTACAAAAATCTCTTAGGTCGTGGTAATTTCTTATATGTGAATGTGTACATACATACATATATTCCATACACATACACACACACACACACACACACACACACACACACACTCACTCACAAGACCAAGCAGCACATGAGAGGATATGGCTCTGGGTATCAGGAGACCAAGAGGCTAAGCTTGATGTAATATGTGAATCTTGGGAATTCAGACATCTGAACATTAAGGTGGTGAGAAAAAGGCTTAAGCATAATTGTTAAAAACAAATAGTTTAAATAAATATGAATGAGATAAAAGTTTACACTAAGTTAAACTAAATAATGGATATTCATTGAATATCAAGATCACTTCCAAGAAGATAACATACTGAGACATAGATTGCTAAATATAAGTTTAAATCTATCTACTTTTGGCTTAATTTTTATAGAAACAAAAGATATTTGTGTCTATTAATAAATATGCCTTCTGCCACATTTAGAAAATGGTAGTGTGAAGAATGTTTCTAAAAAATTATAAATTTTAATTACCTATTTATAAGTTTGTGAGTCGACTACAGGATGCGAATATATGATACTTCACAATTGCCTGTTTCTTAGTTTTCACTGGAAAGTAAAGGTTACTAATAGTAAAAATTTATAATCAATATATAAAAATAGAACTAATAGAAACAGTAAGAGTGAAAGGAAACAATTTTGTATGCAAAGTATGGGAAGAAAATGGGATGTATTTTGACATGAAGAGTACGCAAGGAATACAGCGTGTATTTCTGTTAAAGAAAAAGGGTAATGTTGTCTAAAATAAAATGACTGGTTATTCCACAACAAAAGGAAAAAGAGTAAGATAAATCCTAAATGGATATAGAAATTTTTCAGAAGGTTTGTGGAAAATAAGTTATGTTGTGAGGTCAAAGCTGGCTAAATTGGATAGATTTATAAGGTTTTCCTTAAATGAGCTCACTAATGTACTGATACAAAACTAGAGTTTAATTTTCTCTCTGTTAAAGCCACAAATTTTGTAGATTATTGATCCACTCTTAGTAAAAGTTTATAAAGGGTTTTTCTTTATGTAAATGTAATCTGCCTAGGAAAACAAAGATTCTGCATCTTAGAAAATATTTCCTATGTTCTACATAGCCTTTATCAGGACTTTGATTACTTAGAAAAACTGAGTCTTTTCCATTTTAAATGAGCTAAGGCTTTTTGTTTGTATGTTTGTTTTTATAACCAGGTAACTTTCTGTATTTGCAATGCCAATCTTTTCATTGTCACTTTGGTTAAAGGGATAACTAAATATTGTTTCACAGTGACTTATGCTCCTATTTGATCAAATGTTTTAAACCTTTTGACATTTTGGACAAACTTCCTCAAATCAAATTTTGAATGAAGTCTTTTTTTTTTTTTTGCGGTACGCAGGCCTCTCACTGTTGTGGCCTCTCCCGTTGCGCAGCACAGGCTCCGGACGCGCAGGCTCAGCGTCCATGGCTCACGGGCCCAGCAGCCGCTCCGCGGCATGTGGGATCTTCCCGAACCGGGGCACGAACCCGTGTCCCCTGCATCAGCAAGCGGACTCTCAACCACTGCGCCACCAGGGGAGCCCTGAATGAAGTCTTTTTGACCTTGAACTAACTTTGGGATTTTCCAGAGGGCTCCTGGAAGATCTCAAAAGATTCCTTCTCTCTCCTTATAAAAGAGAAACGTTAATTTATTTAAGCTTATTTGATGTTAAATTGCATAGGAAATATTGTCAAATAAAAATAATATTTAACCCCCTTATATTTATATAGGTATACCTTATATATATAAGTAATTCAGAAATTATATGAAATTCCTAAAATTCTGATATGGCCTGGTACAATGTTATCAGTCATAATTCCAACTATTATCTTAAAATACTGTATATCACAAATATAACCAAATTTACTCATCAATTGCATTAGTTTTTGTGTGGGTATGAACTATCAACAGATCTTTAACCATGAATATTTTTAAGTCTTTTGTCATTCATGGTTAATGTTTTATTCTCAATTCTTCTCTGAAAGCATTTACAATAAACTATAGGCAAATATGCTTCATCTTCAAAGATATGCATGGAAAAAACCTTGACAAGTACTGTAGAATACACGTTTCTGATCACTTTAAGATTGTAACACTGAACTAGGTAAGAATTTCTGAAACGAATGGAAAAATGATTCATAAAGCTGCTAACCCAAGATGAAGCAAAATAAGAATTACAGGAGATTGATTGTACTGACGAAGATAATTATAATCTTCATGACTTCATTCAAAACATTGCTCTTTAAGTTCGCCTGCCGATGCAGGGGACACGGGTTCATGCCCCGGTCCGGGAGGATCCCACATGCCGCGGAGCGGCTGGGCCCGGGAGCCATGGCCGCTGAGCCTGCGCGTCCAGAGCCTGTGCTCCGCAACGGGAGAGGCCACAACAATGAGAGGCCCACGTACCACAAAAAAAAAAAACCCACAAAACAAAACAAAAAAAAACATTGCTCTTTAATGTTTTGTTTTCCAGATTTAAAAGACTCTTTTTTTCTCCTCCCTTTTAAGCTATATATAACTTACAGCAAATGGTAAAATATACTTTTGTCAACAAAAGTTGAAACATTTGTTATTCTCCCACCCTGATCCCTCCAGAATTCAGAAACTCTTATTAAATATTCTTATTTTTCATGCCAATATATATACTTATATAAGTTCAATAAGAATCTGTTCTCCTTGTGTAATAGAAAACAATTAGACAATAGAAACAACAGAAAACAATTAGGCTAAACTGCTTAAAGAGACTTTAGAGGTCTAATCTGAGATTCCTTATCACTAAATAATTTAAAGAACTAAGGTTGACTTTATGAAGCCAGTAAAGTCCCTTAGATATGACCCAAGCTTTGATTGAAATGTCATTTTTAAGAAAATGCATAGACTCATTATTCTTATATTTATGTAAATAATCAAGCCAAGTTTAATAAGATTAGACTTACTTTACAAACAAATTTGTTTCACAATATCTTTGATAAAAATGTGATGACTATAAAAAAATGTATTTCAGTAGATAACTCTGGTGTACCGGTTATCTGATTCTAGCCCTATTCATTGTCTTTGAGGTATCTACTTGTAAACTTCACAGAAAGTACCACAACAGATCACATGTGAACAACCTTCATGCCTGTTGCTACATGGGTCACTTAAGAGTTCACCGGAACACCCAAAAACATCAGATCCAGTCAAACTGCAAACCAGGAAAATCCGTCAGACTGAAACTGCCAACCCCAGTCCGTGTAAAGATGCCTCAAACTCAAATCTAGAAATTTTCTCAACTGGCTGCTCCCCGGATGCAGAAGCTGAATTGGTAATTTACTTGAACTTTAACCTTTGTTAACCTTTTAACCTTTGTTTAAAATTAAACTTTGTTTTTCTTTTGTTTCCATAGAAATGCATCTCATTAAATTACTTGATTGCTCACATCACATAGAGGCCTGATTTAGTAGAAGCTCACCTACAACACCTTAGGACTTCCCTGGTGGCGCAGTGGTTAATAAGAGTCCGCCTGCCACTGCAGGTGACACGGGTTCAAGCCCTGGTCCGGGAAGATCCCACATGCAGGGGAGCAACCAAGCTTGTGCACTGCAGTTGCTGAGCCTGCGCTCTGGAGCTCGCAAGCCACACACTGAGCCCATGTGCCACAACAACTGAAGCCCACGTGCCTAGAGCCCGTGCTCCACGACAAGAGAAGCCACTGCAAGGAGAAGCCCGCGCACCGCAACGAAGAGTAGCCCTCGCTCCCCGCAACTAGAGAAAGCCTGTGCGCAGCAACGAAGACCCAACGCAGCCAAAAATAAATTAATTAATTTAAGAAATAAATAAAAATAAAATAAATAAAAAGCCTTTATTTTTAAAAAAACACTTTTTTTTTCTTTTTCTTTTTTTTGCATATACAGGAGAGGTGCCAGCCGGAGATGGAAATGTGGGAGCCATCAGGCTGTGTGATACTGAAAGCAGGGTTGGGTGAGATCAGCCTGCGGGGGAGGGCAGACGGAGCCGGGCTCTGCAGCCCCTGACCATTTAGAGGCTGGAAAGAAGAGAGGGCGGCAGAGGAGACTGAACAGGAGGCCAGAGGTGGGGTCATACCAGGACGGCGTGGTGGGTGGTCTCTTGGAAGCCAAGAGAAAAAAGGGCTTCAGGGAGGGAGGAGTCAGCTGTGTCAGATCCTGCGGAGCGGCCAAGGTGAGGCCAGAGAAGTATCCGAGTTCAGGAACACAGAGGGGGTTGGCAGCTTTGACGGGAGCAGTTCCCGGCCAAGTGGGCTGAAGATTGGCTGGGAGGCATGAGAGACAGTGGAGGGAGACAGATCATCGGAACGCAAATTTTACCGAGAATGGTAAAACTTCATTCACCTCCTGAAATGAAAACATTTCAGGTGAACTTTCATTTCACCTCCTGATAAAAACATCCATATGTTCATCTTGTCCTAAGTAATCATGAGGATGTGTGATTGCTAATACACCATATTGTGCCTACGTAAATAACTCAGAAGAAATTGAAACCCAAATACATACACATTATCCATTAAAAAAAAAAAGTGGGGGCTTCCCTGGTGGCGCAGTGGTTGGGAGTCCGCCTGCCGATTCAGGGGACACGGGTTCATGCCCCGGTCTGGGAGGATCCCACATGCCGCGGAACGGCTGGGCCCTTGAGCCATGGCCGCTGAGCCTGCGCATCGTGCTCCGCAACGGGAGAGGCCACAACAGTGAGAGGCCCGCGTACCGCAAAAAAAAAAAAAAAAAAAAAGTGGTGAACGCTGTATTTTATTATAACCCATTTGATTTATTTAATCGGTTAAATATTGTCTCCTGCGAATCTCTGTTCTTGGGAATTTTTCAACCCTCAGCTAATATTCTCCTTAGAGCCATCATATTAACCTCTCTAGTGCTTTGTATCCTCTCAAGGGCAATTTCAAATGCCTTTCAGCAGCCACTCACACATCAGATATCCATGAGGACTGGGCAACTGGAAGAACTAAATGACCTGTCCGCCCACCTCCACGATGACAGGCAACTGTTGGGAAGAGCGACTACGTGACCCTCCATCCTGACTACTCAAGCAATGGAAACAGCAAACATGTGATTTTTCAGCCTGACTCCATTAACTGTGGCAATGGCTAGTCACACTCTACTAGTTAGTCACACTCTAAGCTTGTAGCGAGAATGAACAAAAGGGGAAAACTGTTCAAATTAAATATAAAATGGAGTCCAGATCTGAGAATTCCCTGAGCAGACAAAAGCCATGTTAGTAAAACTAAATCTCATTTCATGAATATAAGCAATACTTAGGTTATTTCTTGTAAATGCATGTGACGATCAGAAAAGAAACTTAAGCCATCTTCCTAAAAATGGTATGAGATAATCCCTTTTTGCCAAGCTCCTACCATCTGGAAACGCCCATTGTAATAACCAGTCATTGTAAAGGTTAACAGCTTCCTCATTTTCACTTTATAAGCCATCCTGTAACACCACACCCCTGAGCTTCATGGGAGTCCTTGCATTTGAAAGCTCCCAGTTTGCAAATTGTTCTTAGATACACAATAACTCTTACTGAATTTATTAATCATTTATTAATTTGGTGGTTTTAATTGTGCTATTTCTCGATTTTTGACAGCACCCAGTTCCAGAAAAATCTCTGCACTAAGGAAGGGGGAAGCATATACTTTTGTGGACAACTAGCTTTCTTCGCATGGATAATAATAGTAACAGTCTGTATTAGTTTCCTATTGCTGCTGTAACCAATTACTATAAACTTAGTGCCTTAAAACAACACAAATTTATTATCCTACAGTTCTGGAAGACAGAAGTCCAAAATGAGTCTCACTAAGCTAAAATCAAGGCTTGGCAGGGCCGCATTTCTTTTAGGTGGTTCTAGGAGATAATCCATTTGCTCTCCTTTTCCAGCGTCTAGAGGCTGCTGGCACTCCTTGGTTGGTGGCTCCCTCTCATCTTTAAAGCCAGAGACGTTGGGCAAGTCCTCCTCTTCACTGCCATCTCTCTGTTTTCTCTGTTCTGCCTCCTCTTCCACTTATAAGGACCCTTGTGATTACCTTGGCCCACCTGGATGACCCAGGATCATCTCCGGCATATGAAGGTCAGCTGATTAGCAACCTTAATTCCCCTTTGCATTAAAACCTATCTATTCACAGGTTCCTATGATCAGGACATGGACATTTTTAGAGGGCCATTATTCTGCCTACCACATAGGAACAAAAAGATTAGTCACAATGGCATTTATTAAGTACCTTCTGTATACAAGGACCATTGTATAGAATAATTTATTTAATCCTTACAATAGCCCACTCAGGTAGGTATTTTTATCACCATTTTATAAATGAACACACTGAGCGAGACAGATATTCAGCAGCCTTGCGTTTAGAGTCAGAGAGCCAATGAAGGGAGAAAATAGGATTCAAACCCAGTTCTGACTCTAAAACTCCTGTTTTATCCCAAAACATCTACCTCTTTCCCATCAGATCTTGATCCCCTATTTTTCTCTGGATGTCCTTGCCTCTTACTTTTTTGACAAGAGTGAAGCCACACAACTCTCTCCTTTTAAAATACTTTTACATTTTTAAGTGGTTGGAAAAAATCAAAAGAAGAGTAACATTTTGTGAAAAGTGAAAATTATTGGAAATTCAAATTTCAGTGTCCATAAATAACGTTTCATTGGAAAACACTGTACTTATCTATTTACATGTTGTCTATGGCTGCTTTCTCGCTACAACAGCAGAGTTAAGTCGATGGGACACAAACTGTCAGTTAAGTCGATGCCCACAATCTGGTCTTTTACAAAAAATGTTTGCTGACTCCTGCTTTTCACCAACACTGCCAGTATCCAGCTCTCCATCAGTGGCAGAGCCCAGACAGACCACATTGGGCTGAGGAAGCAGCATTATTGTGGGGAGAGACTGATGTTTCACTCATACCCCTGTCTTGTCTATATTCAAGGCAGGTAAAATTTTTTGAAAATGGAAATAGCATTGAATACCATCCTTATAAACTTTCTCTGGTCTGTGAGTAAGGAATGATCTAGACTTCATCCTTAGAGAAAACTGTCTACTCTGGCCAAGCACTGTGTGAGGAGTCTTTTATTTATAATATCATTTACTCGTCACAACAACTTTGAGAAATATTACTATACCCATTTTACAGATAAAGCCACTGAGACACAGAGAATTTAGCCCATTTGCTCCAGATCCCAAGTGGCTGAAATCTAGATGTTTTTCCTCAAAATAAAGGCCATGGGTCTTTCTTCTATACAACACTCCCACATCAACTAACCCCTGAATTCCAGAATAAAAAACAGTGAACAAGAATTCTTAAATTATGTTTTTCATTGTTTCCACCTGTGACTCTAAAAGATGTTTAAATAAATAGGAACTCTCTTGTATGAGTATCTTTCACAATCAATTGAGGAATCTTATACCATAGTGTGAAACAGTACCAAAGCAAGATAAAATCCTGCTTTTTTTCCCCACCAAAATGGGACAGCAGGGGCTGCAGCAGACTCCCTAACTGCTGAAGGAGGATCCTTCAGAACTGCAAATTAAATCTGAAGTACTTTGCCAATTGACTCCCAATCGATTATTCCAAGTGTACGTGCTGCAGAGAATGTGGCTTCTCCCAGGGACTCTGAAGAGTGGTGCTTAATTATTCATCATGAAATTTAATTTCAGAGCTTGTAATCATGTAACTGTTTAAAATGGAATTTGTCACTGAAACACATTGCGAGAAAATAGCGTATTATTTAACATCTACTCATCTCACTTCAAGATCAGTTTAAAATTGTATGCGTTTCGTGATTTTATGACAGCAATCACATAAGGGCCATGTAAGCTAAACTCCTACATGTTTTCTGCTAATTTGGTTGAGTTAGGCCATTTTCTATGGTGAATTGGAAAGGATATTACCGATTAGGGAATGGAGATACCAGCTTTTTCTTTCCTCCCAAAGGTCCAGCTCCACAGAACCACAATTAGCTTACTCTGAGCTCCTTGAGATGCTTAGAAAAATTATCAGCTGACAAACTGAGGCTAAGGTAACAGATGAGGAAAGACACTAACTGAATTAAATGTAAGGATGACGTGATTCAAATTAGTTTGAGGTGTTTTTTTTTTGGTTGTTTAAGGACATTTATGACTGCTCTACATTGCAGGAAGCGCTAGGGCGTGTTTAGGGTACAGGTTCCAGTGACACCCACTGGGTTCAAAATCTTGCCTCCGCTACCTAAGATGTGTGATCACAGGCAAATTGCTTAAATCTCTGAACCCCACTTCCTTGTGAGAAAGTAGAGATACCCCAGAGACGATCCACAGCCAGGTTAGCGCCCACAGGCCAGCATCTGTTCCAAGGAGTCTGTGCCTCTTTGTCTGAAGTGTTGAAACCATGACTCTTGGATACGGCGGCCGCCCCAGCTCACAGGGCAGCTGCGGGAAGCAGGGAAGTAGTGTTAAGTCGCTCTGCATATGCTGTGCTCTCACCCAGTCAGCAGGTATTCTCCCCCTTCATGAGGGAAGGTCTGGAATTAGGTAGTTACAAAGCCCTGTGTCACCACCTCCTAACTACATCCAACCTTTCCCAGCTAGGCTAGAAGACGGTCATCACAGGAGAGGCAAGGCAATTAAAAAAAAAAAATCAAAACTGAGGAGAGGCCTCTCTTTCTGCTCTTTTGAAGACTTCTCTCCTGCACAGGGAGATCCTGCAGGTATAGACAACACCCTGCTTCAACATATCTAGTCCCCTTTGAAGAAGCCATCACCCACAAAGGAGGCAGCGCAGGAAAGGGTTCGATGTTCCGTTTCCTTTAATGACCCCCATTCTCCCTGAAGGGCAGGTGCGGGCAGCTAGGCGATGGCAAGAGATGTTCCCTTGAAGATCTTGCCCGGATTGAAGGCTTTGCCCACGTGCTGGAAGGCCCCATCCCAGGAAGAGTATTCTCGAACCGGTCTGAGTCTCCTCGCTGCTGGGATCCAGTTTCCAGCATGTGTATGACTCATAGTCCTGCCAATCTGGACTCAGCAGAAAGGCAAGCTCCTGGCCTCAGGAGACCCAGACTCCAGAAATGGAGCCGCTATTGTTGCTTCCAAAGAGAATGACAGCGGCAAAGGCATTCTTCCTCAGTTTGTCCAGTCCCTGCGACACTGCAGTGATGAGGTTGCAGTTCATGCAGGTCTGGGTGAGCTCTTCAGGCAAGCGGTCCTCGGCGTAGCACAGGCACCAGCCATCTTTATCAAAGTGCTTCCCAAAGTACGGCAGCGCCACGGAGAGTGTGTCCTCGTTGGAGTGCTTGCGCTTAAATTCATCCAACACAAAGGTGCTCTTGGGCAGGGGAGCAAAGGGATCCTTGGCCTTCGGCTCAGCAGCCGCTGCCCGCGCACGTCCATCCAGCTCCTCCTCAGTAGCAGGGGCAGCCGTCTTCTTCTCTTTCCGCTCGGCCTGGGGCTTCTGCTTCTCTTCTCGTAGAAGCTTTCTCTTTCAGTGGGGTGTCCTTTTTTAGGCTGGCTCTCTGCAAACTTTTTAGCATCAAATTGGGCCATTTTCTCACAGAGTTTCACCTCCCCCAAGACAGCCCGGAACTGGGGCTGGTTAATGCAGGTGAGGAACCAGCGGTTTGGATTAGGGAAGGCCTGGCAGAAAGAAGGTTCCAGAACCTGTTTGTAAAGCCACAACAGGGTGCAGACAACTGCAGCCAGTATCACACGTTCGCCCACCAGAAAGCCCTTGTCTTCAAGTGAGCGTCCAGCGGCCCCAGAATTCCCCTCACCTCCTGCTTTGCATTCTCTGTGGTCTGCTTGTTGCGGCGCATGAGGCTCAAGGGTGTGGAACACCCAGGTTCTGGCTGGGGGAACTATGTTGCTATCAGTAAGGCTCACCCCCTGCACCACCTGGGCTGCTGCTTTGGGAGTACTTCCCTCCAGTCCTCGTTGCTCGCATAGGAGGCAATGGCATTGCTCTCGAACACACAGAATCCATCGTCACCCTCAAAGGCTGGAACCTTGCCAGCAGGAAATTTATGGAGAGATTCGGGGGTGTGTTTGGTTTGGCCAAAATGGAAGTGGGGTGGTGCGGTGAGCACGCAGACCTGAGCCCTGCTGCACTGGGTGGCAATGAGGGCCTTGAAGGCCCTCCAGTTTTCAGGATATGGGTACAGGGTCCCAGCCACCATGGTGATTCTGCAGAGAAAGGGCCAAATTAGTTTTAATTTTAGTTAAACAGAGGCAAAAAGATGCTTTTGAACTTGACAGTATCAAAGATTACTGAGGAATACTTTCATCAGAAAACTCCAGTTGCGGGTTTGCCTATACCCAGATACAAAGTGAGGCATCCTACAGAGACATCTCAGAATGCCCTCCCTGGCCACAGACGACGGAGACAGAAAACCATTTCCTCAACATGCTGATGAAAATGAAGTTTAGTGAAGCTGAAGTAGAGGCATTTTTTTTTTATCACTACTAAAAAATAAAATGTTAGGTATCTCCAGGAGTGATGAAACAACTACCATTAAAAAGAAAACCTGACAATTGTCTAATAACCAGTTGTAAAATTTAAAAATATCTAACTTTAGGTGGTATCAGGATTTTCCATTATCAAGGTGATATAGTTCAATGAATGACATAGTTTTCACTAAAAAAAATAAATAAATAGAAAATAAACATTTTGTCCTGTTGGGTATTCTTTAATCTGTTTCCACACAGCTGTAAAGCTGACCTTAAGGAACAAACCAACGCACATTTTAGTTTAAATTAGATGCACGGTCTTTTTTACACGGCCAAGGATGCCCTGCATGATCTGGAATCCTGACATCTCCATCCTGTCTCATGCTACTCTGCCCTCAACTTGCTGGCTTCTCTTTAATGCTTCAAAGTCTATTATTTCTTCCTTTTGTCCCTACTTTCAAGCCTTTTCACATACTGTTGCCAGAACCTGAAAAGTCCCAGCCCCCTCTCCATATGACTGGCTCCCCTCTTCTGGATCCCAGTGTAAATGTCAACCCTCTAGCAAGGTCATTCCTTTAGCTCGTCTAAATCATGCTCTTCCTTCCCTCTATCCACTTTTCTCCATCACTGCACCTTGTTAATGTCAGAGCATTCAAAACAGTTTATAAGTAACATGTCTGTGTGTCTAATAACTTACATAGTATCTTTTATCTCAAATTTGATTGTAAGTTCCATAAACTTTTTGGCCCCGAATTTTATTTATCAATGTCTACCCACTGCCTGATAAACAAGAGGTGTGCAATGACAATTTGTTGAAGAAACGGGTGAGCTTAAATGTCCCTTCCCATCTCCAAACCACTCCATTCACACACATTTATGGGTAATTGGCTACATTCATGCCTTTAGAAGCAGTTCTAAAACTAGTAATCGCATTCTGAATAATATAATGAAAGGTAATATAATTCAGTTCTCCAAAGTTTGTTAAGCCCAATTCATAGATGCTCTACTTTATTCTAATTTTTAAGTGAGATAAACAAGTTGTAAGATACAATCTCAATCAACAAAAAGCTTGTAATTTTATTGGAGCAACACCTATACTTTATAGGTACTAGATAATTATTCGAGATAATTAAATCAGGTGCTGAAATAGTGAGAAAACTAGAAGTGATTGTCAAAGGATTTAAAAGAATTGAGATAAGATATTAACTTGATCAAGCACAGGAGGAAAGAAGAGCCCCAGAGAGAATATTAACATGCCATGCAGCGAATCGGCCAGGCTTAGAGAATATCTATTGGGAAGCAGTTTATGTGGATTTGGGTTGATAACGTAGCCTCACGGAGGGACATTAATGCTGTACTGAGTGTGTCAGTGTGAGTTCTTAGTCAACAAGTTGCCATTGTTGATGTAAGAGCGAGAGATAATAAGATAAAACTGAGGTTCTAGAAGAATCATCTAGCAGGACATATTGGAGGACAAAATGTTCTTTGTAACAAGACAAATGAGATAATGGAAGCAATGCATAAAAGACGGCAATGAAGATGGAAAAAAATAGGAAACAAACTATATTGAAGGTTATCAGTAATTCCTTTCACCTGAAAAAAAGGAGGTTTTGTCATGTTGGAATAAAAGACTGAGAAATTTTAAGAGACTTACAAATTGAAGTTGTAATTTTTCTTAATCAGAAGAACACACTTAAATAATAAGAAATAATTTTAAGTGAAAGTTGATTCAATTTGAATAACCAAATGGTACAGTGACAACTTTGTGGCCTCTCCCGTTGTGGAGCACAGGCCCCAGACGCACAGGCTCAGCGGCCATGGCTCACAGGCCCAGCCGCTCAGCAGCATGTGGGATCTTCCCAGACCGGGGCACGAACCCGTGTCCCCTGCATCGGCAGGCGGACTCTCAACCACTGCGCCACCAGGGAAGCCCCACTGACAACTTCTGACAAGCTTTCCTCACACATTCACTACTGAAGTTTTATCAGCTAGAATGAACTCCTAATCAATTGACATTCAAAATAAAACAAATGAGCAAGGAGTTTGGATTCAATTTTCCTTGACCCATAATGCTTCAGCTTTATTTTACAAAATGGGCTTAAAAATTTTGGCCCTGTGAATAATAGAAGCTTTCTTAGCTCGACATTATTCTCAGATGTCATCTCACACCTCTTTAATTTATACCAAATTCAAAAAGTCTTTGAGAAGCTAAGCACATAGGTCTTTTAAATGGAGATAAGCTAGGAGGGAACACAGTGCTCTTTTGAGAAATTAGAGCAGGACTCTTTGATCCTTTTTTCCCCTTCATCTTGCCTCGTTTTATAAGTTTTGATTCTATTTCAATCTTTCAGTAAGTAAAAGTTATTTGCATAAATCCATCTCCAAGAAAAATTGCTCTTGGGTCTTAGAAAAAAGTCTGTTGCATCATCTTAAAGCATCTTAAAAGTCACAGAAAAAAACAGAAGCCCAGAAAATGGTATTGACTCTGTTCAGCAAAATCTCTTTTACCATCTATGCATTACAGACATTTACAGGTCTGCTTTTCACAAGAGATCACAATACCAGCAAAGCATGTTGGTACACTCCTTTCAAAAATAATGTACTACTATTTTGTTAATAAAATGTATTGGCTTTCCCACCTGTCATAAAGGTAATTCCAGTATTCTGAAGCACACTTAGAAAATACAGAAAAACACAGACAAGAAGAAAATTATTTGTGATCTCATCACCTAACTTAACCACTTAGTCTGACTCTATCTAAATTGGAATCACACTGCACATTTCTACTGTATAACTTGATTTTTTCACTTGATAATATATGCTTTTAAATACACTTCTCAAACATTTTTAATGGCTGTCTACTGCTAGTTGAATCATATTTTATTTTACTAATCATCTATTGCTAGAAGCTTTGTGACTTCATTATAAATAATATTGCAATTAACATCCTTGTGTAAAAAACTGTGTATTTCTCTTTCTCTAAGGTGAATTTCTAGGATTGAAATTGCAGAGTCAGAGGTATTTATATTTTATGGACTTCAAGTATATTTCCCAAATTGCCTTTCTACTATTTATAAACATATAGTTTCAGGTTAACTTATTATCTACAGCCACTCATTTGTGACTATGTCACATGGCACTTAAGTTTTCATTTGCTTTGCAATTTTATCCTTTGAGCTGGTCATCCACGCAAATTATTTTCTGTTGGGGTCTTGTACACATTCTGGGATACGAATGCATGCTATGTTCAGTTTCCTGTTTGCCTCTATTGGGGACAGTCAGTGGGATCATGATGCAATATGATATTGAAGAGGTAATCAAGGGTCAGATATCTAGGAACTATGGGTTATGTTTAAGAATTGGGCAGTCACTGTAGAATTTGGAGTGTGGGTGTATGTGTGTGTGCATGTGCACACATGTGTTTATTAAAGGTCCCTTTTGTTTAGATGTGAAGGATTGGGCAAATAGCTTACTAACCAGTATGAACCAGTAGCATCAGTTTGCAAAAGTGCAACCATACATATTGTTAAAACACTGACATAATTTCATTCTTGTTAGAAGTAGTTGCTACCCTGTGTCCAAGTGTCTTCCTGCCATTTAGGTAGTCCTGACTCTATGGCAGAATCAAGCAACCAAAGAATTAGTACCTGGTATAGCAGTGGGCTTCCAGAATGCTATTCCAGCACTATAGCCAGCATCTGCTCTTATCAGGTGATGTCTGTCTAGTAGAAACTCTAAATATTTTTTAGATAACCTTCCCAAGGGGATAATTTTTAAGAGAATTTTCATAGTAGTTAAGGAAAGAAGTAATAGTAACTTGTCCCACTTTGGCTAGGGTAAGGGTAGTCAAGAAAAAGGGAAATAGAAAAAGTTGATATAGGAATTAAAATCAAAGAGATGAACTGAATGTGGAGGTTTAAGGTGGATACTTTGAAATGGTGGCCACAGAAGGCTTCTCTCAATTGTTGACACGTAAGCTAAGCTCTGAATGAGAAAGGAGCAAGGGGAAGAATATTTCTGGCAAAGGAAGAATAGTTATAAAGGCTGAGAGGAGGAAAAGAGCTTGACACAATTGCAGGCATGAAAGGAGAATAACGCCACTGCAATCCAGGAAGTGGAGTGGAAAAGGTAGGAGAGGAGAAGAAAAGATTAGCATGGTAGGAGATAAGTACACTCTTATGGTGGCAAGAATGATTTTCCTGAGATAGGGAGGAAGACACCTCTACATGGCAGAAGGGTTGGTCCAGGTGCATATGGGTCAGTAGATTTGGTATCAGACATTGAACGAACCCTAACCTGATGTTATTTTTAATAATGTTATTAGAATTATAAATCATCAATTTTCCAGATACACAGCTTATCTTAATTTTTTAAACAATGTTTCTCAAAATATGTAGACAAGGCAAAGAAATGCAGCCTGAATCGCTATCAAGATATTATTTTAGTTATATATACAGTCAACTATAATGTATTGATATATGTATAACGTGTAATGATAAATGGATCAGCATTGTACATTTGTTCATTCAATAAATATATACTTACTGAATGCCTACTATGTGCAAGGTATTATGTTGGGTCCTTGTATTACAGTAATAAAAAATAGCAGGCACAAATTTTTTGGGAAAACTTCACAGCTCTCTTTCCTTGGGTTCTTTCTGACAACAAAGACTGCTTGCTTGTTGGTAATTTACTTTGAGAAAAGATCCTGGGAAACTAGAATAGGATAACAAAGAGAGAAACAGGAAGGAGAGAAAGGCAATTCAAGGATGCATTATTAACCTAGTTACCACCGTGGGACCTCGGAAGAATGTGTTGAAGCACACCAGAATTGTCTACCCTGGACATGGAAGTGGGGAATGTCAGCCACTGGCTCCCATCTCCCAATAGTCAAAGGTTGCCCAGAGGAGTGTTGACTCCCTTGCACCTCCAGGTACACCATACAGAACATTGGGCACCTTCAGTTCCCCATGGTGAGCAACCAAATAGCCCAGGATGGAAAGTAAGGGATGGGCAGCACAAGGTGTTGTAGGGTACACCAGAATGCAGCTGGTTTCAATGGCAGTAGTTGGGGGGGGGGGTGCCATGGAAGGTGGGCCAAGGGGATGTGCAAGAGCCTTCATGGTCCATTGCTTATACTGCTTAGGTACACTCATTACAGACCCTTAAAATATGTAGTTGGCTGCACTCTACAAAAACTGTTAGAGGGTGTAATGTTGGGCTGGCCAAAAAGTTCATTTGGGTTTTTCGTGCGATATTACAGAAACACCCAAATGCACTTTTTGGCCAACCCAATAGTTTTCTAGGGCTACTGTAACAAAATACCACAAACTGGGTGGCTTAAAAAAAGATAGAAATGTATTCTCTCGTAATTCTGGAGCTAGGATTCAGAAATTAAGGTGCTGACAGGGTCATGCTCCCTTTGAAGCCTCTAGTGGGGATCCTTCCTCGTCTCTTCTAGCTTCTGGTCAGCCCAGGTTCCTCGGTCTGTGGCAGCAGACCTCTAATCTCTGCCTCATCTTTATATCCCATCTTGCCTCTGTTTCTGTGTCTTCGTACAGCATTCCCCATTCTGTGTGTCTCTGTCTCTGTGTCCAAATTTCCCTCTTCTTATAAAGACACCATTCCTATTGGATCAAGGAACCACACTACCCCAGCATGACCTCTTCTTAACTGATTACATCTGCAACCATTCTATTTCCAAATATGGTTACATGAAAGAAAAAATATCAGTTAAGGATACATTACAACAGCTACAGTGTGAAGAACCAAAGTCCTAATAAGCTGGTGGTGAGAACTGAAAGAGATTCACACCTCTGAGAAATATTGGGCAGGTGGAATAGAAATAGGAGATTCAAAAGAGGAGGTTGCTTTAGAGTAAGGAGAAAACCTGAATTCTGCTTTAAACACACCAAGATAGAGGTGTTGAGGGTATTCAATCACAGACCTACTAT
Source organism: Pseudorca crassidens (assembly GCF_039906515.1). NCBI lineage: Eukaryota > Metazoa > Chordata > Mammalia > Artiodactyla > Delphinidae > Pseudorca > Pseudorca crassidens. The sequence goes on from NC_090312.1 coordinate 32,129,240, forward strand.
GTGCCCATTGTTTAAGTTGTCTAACACGCATCATACCATTTTTCATAATTTTCTCAGTTGAAACTCTTATAGACACTTTGTAAATGAAGTCTCACAGAGTTAGAACTTTGTCCAGAGTGTGAAGGTATTAACGTCTATGGTATTCTTTGTAGTGAGGCAAGTAAATAATTTTCAACATGCCTTCTTTCCCTATTCCTCTTTCTCTTCCTTCTTATTGTGAAGGAGAAATGTTGCCTGCTGTATCAGCAAACAAAGGATGTTGCAGCCATCAAGCCACCACATTACAGCCTCCCCAACTCAGGATGAAACAGGATGCCTGCCATCTAGCAGTCAACTCCTACAGCCACCTCTGAAGAGACACAGGATGAGAAAGCACAGGATACTGGCCCCAGAAAGCTGAGGTGCACATCAAAGGAATGATTTCAGCGAGCCCAGACTCTTGCTTCTTCCCATACATGGAAAAGTGCTAAATTCCTTAACTTGAGATGTCTGGTTTTCTTTAATTAACAGTAATCTTTTGATGTTCCGACTACCCAGTCTTTGTTGCACAAACTCCTGTATATCTTGGCTCCCCACCTTGCCTCTTTGGAGCAGTCCCTCAAAGCTATCTGAGCGCCTGTCTCCCAGGCTTGAAGTCCTCAGAAGGTCCACCAAATAAAACATAATTCTCAACTTTTAGGTTGTGCATTTTTCTCAGTCAACACTTCCATCCCCCTCTTCCTCCTTCTATTAATACATCTTCGTCTTGAATTAAGCTTTCACTATCAGTAGAAAATGTGTGCTGCCCATAGACGATGCTTCATAAATGTTTTGGGAGAAAAGGTCCTTACAAATTATTCCTCCTAAACTCTGAAATTTGATTTTGAAATCACTTCCCAAGTAAAACCTGTGAACATTGTTATTGCATATTTAAAATTTTTTCCACCTGCAAGTTTTAAAATATGAAATTTACTTCAATAAAACCCCTCTACAATGATTTAATTTCAGACTCTGAAAGTTACATTTCATCCTACCTGTTTTAAGCAAAAATAACTGAAGCCAAACATGCTTTGCTTTGTCATAGTCCCACATGTACGCATTTTAATTAAGCATAATTATAATCAGCCTCTTCTTATTTTATATTCCCATCCCACATGCTATGTGTTCCTTGTTCCTATTAAAAAGATGGAGTTTTAATAAAAATCAACTTTTATTCTTTGCTCATATGCTATGATTTTATAGCTTCTAAATCCATTATTATTAGGTTCAGGAGCTGGTGATTATTAATTCTCCATACTTTTCTCCCAGTAATGACTAAGGTAAGATAAAGGAAATGACAATTCCTAACCTTGTCTAGCCTTGAAAAATAAGGCTTAGAATAATGTTGGTGAGACTTTCACTGGAATGACTGGATTTGAGAAAAAAGTGGGTTACTTCTTCCATAAATTCAGAAGGGATGATGAATTTGTGTCAGGTGTCCCACCAGAAATCCCCAGAGATTGCCTAAATACTCAGAGGCCCATTCCAGTCTAGAAAACCTGCTCCTAAATGAGCCCCAAACTGAGCTAGCCTCTAAGAAAATTGGAAAAATCAAAGTAAATAGCTTTAATTTATTGTTTTTTCTTTCTTGTTCATCAACTCTACATTTTAGTGTAATTAAGACCAAGGGTCTCAATCTTTGAATTGCACAGAATGGGTTACTGGAATGTCTCAATGCTGACCTCTGACCCTCTGCGACCCTGGAGGAGTCTAGCTCCAACTGGGGCAGCTGAGGTTTCCAGGCTGGTTACTTCTGCTACAAATAACTTTCTCTGTTTACCCCCAGTGAGCCACACAAATATCTATGTATGCCTTGATACCAGAAAGATGGGAAACACTGGTTTAAATTACCATATAGTAATGAGGAAAAATGCCAGCTCTAGATAGATCAGCTATAAGATAAACTCAGTATATTCTCATTTAAAATAACATTATTTATATCAGTAGTTCTCAAACTTTGCTTCATATTAGATTCAACTGGAGAGCTTTAAAAAATCTTGATGCCCAGACTACAGCTCAAACTAACCGAATTTCTGAGAGTGCAGCCTGGATGACAGACAGTGGTTTATGGGATTCCTAGTAATAGGGAACAAATATGGGATTCTCTGAAACAGTCCTGATTTCAACTATTCTTTTACAGGAAAGCAAGTTATTAAATGTGTATCTAAATGTGCGAGTTATGTGCATCTAAATAAGACTCAATTTTTATAGGCTAATACTATTTCTCACATCAAGAGATTCACAAAACAGGAGTAAAACTAGCTCTGGCTTATCCGCCACAGTAACAGCCAATCCACCAGAGTGGTAGATACAAAAACCTTATGTCATCACTTCAGTTTGATGAGCTTTTATTTTCGGTATATGGCAACTGAAAACATTTTAAAATTATTTTTTGTTAATTAATTAATTTGTACAACCTATGAATTTTGCTGTTAATCAGGAAGGAAAAAGAAGACATGGATTTGGGTGAAGGGAATCACATGAGCTCGTACTGTGAGCACTTTGTGTTTTGCTTTGGGAGAATGTGTGTATGGCAAGGAGCCTGGAGGATGACAGATTTAATTAAAAGAATTGGTATTTTTTTCTTAGATTGTGAACAGCCAAACAGTATACATTGTAAAGAAAAAGAAAAAACAAACAAAAAAAAACAACTGAATAATTATCTGGGAAGACTAAATTGTGGAAAACAAATTTGAGGAACTAAATCCTGAAACTCTAAATTTTCTTTAGTATGAACTGTTTTGCTAAGATATTCAGCTCTTTTCACTTAACTACTATAATCACACTGAAGAATCTGTGCCTGTTATTTCAGTCACAGAAGACATTTTGTTTTAACCAAGTACTTTTAACTGTTTAATCAATTGGTTTTAGTGGGTATGTAAACCTACTGAATTTATGTATACAATAGAATTTTATGGGAGTTTTCCTAGTGACTTTGGGTTAAGGGTTCATTGCTTTTCATTAGTTTCTCAGAGAATTATCTGACCCCAAAGTATTAGGCATCAAATTTTAATGGTCCAAAATTTATCATATAAATTACTATTTAAATCTTAAGTCCTCAAGGGATGATTTTGTCTGCATCTGTCTTTATTTCCAAATTTAGTAATATTTAAAATTAATGTAATGCACTCAGGAAACAAAAATAATAAAAGTTGGCTTTGGTCCTTCTTTGGATTGATTTTGGTAGAGAAATGCTGAGGGTCAGTAAATATTCACTCTAGTGATAGAGTGATTAGCAAGTTCCCAGAACCTCCTTTTGTGACTTTCTTCAAAAGGAAGATACAGCTGCAGTTGCCACATACTAAGAAAATGAAAAAAATAGCCATGAACCCACTGAAGAAAAGCAATAATGTTACAAGGAAGAATCAAATCTGACCATGTGTTGGATCTGTTTCTTTTACTTTAACCTTTGCTTCCTGTTGCTTTTGTTCACTAAAAGGATATTGTCTATACACAATGATCTGCCTTGGGGAGCCCTGCCCCTCTGCCTGAATGTTAAACCAAAGTGCCTTTGTTCAGGGAAACATCCAGACCCTGTCCGCCTGTGGACGGCTGCAAGGAAGAAGAAATTAGCACATCCCCTCCCTGAGGCTGGCCATTCCAGGGGATATTTGTAAAACTTAGGTCCTCTTTACTTTACTTCCTCATCTCCTCCCCGTCTCTGTGCTATAAAAGAAACTGGCATCCAAACCCCGATAAGATGGTTATTTTGAGACTTTAGTCTGCCATCTTCTCGGTCTGCTGGCTTTCCGAATAAAGTTGTATTCCTTGCCTCAGCACTCCGTCTCCGATTTATTGGCTTGTGGTGCTGTGAGCAGAGCGAGCTTGGACTCGGTAACAATAAGAAGGGTGTTGGAGGGCATTATGCTAAGTGAAATAACTCAGAGAAAAATACTGTATGATATCACTTATATGTGGAAACTAAAAAAACACTACAAACTAGTGAATATAACAAAAAAGCAGCAGACTCACAGATGTAGAGAACAAAGTAGCGGTTACCAGTGGAAAGAGCAGGGAGATACAAACTATTGGGTGTAAGATAGGCTACAAGGATGTATTGTACAGCACAGGGAATACAGCAAATATTTTGGAGTAACTGCAAATGGAAAGTAACTTTTAAACATTGTATAAAAAATATTTAAATAAAGAAGGGTGTCAGAGACAGGATGATGGAAACCCAGAAACATGAGCAACGAATTCCCAAGCCATCCATTTCCGTTCTTTTGACTGTTTTTATTCTTTTTTGTTGGTTACAGCTGTGCTCTTTCGACAGATGAGCAATTACATAGTGTTGATTTTAATTTAACCTGTGAATAATGGTGATTAAGAGATCTATAACCCAGACATGCTAATTAAGCACCCTTTGTATGAGTTCTAAGAGTGCAGAAGAGCCTTGGGTATCCATCCATTAGACGTGTTTGTGAGCCCTCAGCTTCATCTAGCAATGATGACATTTCACTGGGTGTTATTGCCTAGTATCAATTTTATACCATGTCCCCGTCCATGAAAGGCTTTTCAGAAACATCAATGGTGTTGGAGAAAAATATCTTAACACACTGACTTCTGGTTCTTTTTGAGGGAAAGAGAGAGGCTATGTGCACGACAAGTAAGACGGACTCCCTGCAATACATGCCACAGCTCATTTATTTAAAGATTTATCTTTCATCATTGCCAGAGACCCTGAGGACCAGAGAGCATCACTGTCTGTGTCTCATGATCATTGCGTGTTCTTCCAAGCGTTTAGAAGAAGACTAGTCACAGTGAAACTTAAGGCAAGAGTAGGGAATAATTTTGTCTTAACTTGTCTGGAATGGATTCTTTTTGGTTTAAAAAAGAGATTTCTGTACGGAGCTGAGCGACATAGATCACAAATGATGGTTATGTTTAGAGGTTTCTAATGCTTTATAATTTTTATTATTTAACACCCCCCCAACCCCGCCCCCCCAACACACAAACACACAGCAACTTGTGCAGAACTTATATAAGGAGTAAGTAATCAACACTTGTTATTGACTTGCTAGGTACGTATGTATGTACGTGTGTATGTATTTTAATTACAATTTTTTTCCTTGTGATAAGAAGTTTTAAGATCGACTCTTAGCAATTTCCAAATACACAATACAATTCTATGTATTTTAGGTACTTAAGTTGACAAAATACCCATTTGCAAACACTTCAAGGATATGACCCCCAAATCACCAACTGATGTTGGATTATTATTTTTTTTCATAAAAAGGCATCTGCCAATGGGGGTAGGCAAAATAAATTCATTCTTTGAATTTTTGTTTACGTTCTTGGATATTTCTTATCTTTTTCTTCAAATTTTCTTTTGAATCCTGTCTTGGCAATGTATTTTAAATGTCCAAGAGCTCTTTTCGTTTTTATTTCCCTTTTTCTTAGTATCCTGTTCTTACTTTAGGGTGCAGGATCTTTTTGAATATCTCTGAGAGTACAAATTTTGTTTCTTAAGGTTAGATATTTCCTCCTGGTTAAGAAAAATATTTTTATTTATTTATTTTACCTATATTTCTTTTTTATTCTGAAGGCTTTCTTGAACTATTTGGTGAGGCCTGGTAATTTATTTATCTTTAGGAAAGGAGATGAGGATACTGATATGGGCAGTTTATCACTTGTCAATCAACTTTCTTTAGGGTTAGCAGGGCAAGATCCAACCGTTATGGGCTAAGCCTCACAAACACCAGGAAGTCTGAGTGGGGCTGACTCTGGGATGTCAGTAGCAAACTAGATTCCTTCATTCTCCCCAATTTTTCTAGTTTATTAACAAAAATTAAAAACTACTTATATTTTGCCGGGAGAGGGAGATAATCTATGCTCACTGTGATCTGCACAATAAGAGAAATTATCTGATATTTATAAAAAGCAGAAGAGATTGTTAAGTATGCTTTTAGTGCACTCCTGGGATTTATATTTTATTGTCTGTGCTATTTTACAATTCTTGGGCACAGAGGTTAATCTTTAGATTTTTGTTCAGTAGAGATACAAATAATTTCTGTCTAGTAGAATAGATAATCCTAGAGATTATAGTTTGTGTTCCGGATGGACATTAAGCAGCTGTGTATCTAACCTAGCACGCCTACCCTACCATGATTTCTATTAAATTGCCTCCCTATAACTTTGTTAGTTCCCTCATTAATTGAGCTTAACATATTTGACATGTGTTCATTTTGTAATTATATGAGAGTCATGCTCTTACCTTTCGGAATATTACATTGAATAAGTGTTAAAACCTAATCAGGGGCTTCCCTGGTGGCGCAGTGGTTGGGGGTCCGCCTGCCGATGCAGGGGATGCGGGTTCGTGCCCCGGTCCGGGAGGATCCCACATGCCGCGGAGCGGCTGGGCCAGTGAGCCATGGCCGCTGGGCCTGCGCATCCTGTGCTCCGCAGCGGGAGAGGCCACAGCAGTGAGAGGCCCGCAACAAAACAAAACAAAACAAAAAACCTAATCAGATGCCCAGGAACAAGTCCATGATCTGATAAAATAAGATTTGTTGATTCACAGCCAGGGAGTGCACTCCAGAGGAATTCTGCTGGCCCAGAGGGAGGACGGAAGTATCTTTTGTAAGGTCTGTTTTTCCACTGAAGGGCTCTGAAGAGGAACTAAGGGGCATAGTAGTCAATTCAGAATTGGTTGCTTTTTCTGAAGCAGGTTTAGAAGAAATGGGATTAACTAGGCCCTGGGTCTGTCTTAAGGTGAAGAAGACTTCGCAATTCAATATCCCCAGTGATAAATGAAAATTGCCAAGTGGGTCCAGAGTATCATTGATAAGAAAGCGGTAGTCAGTCAAAGAGGGAGTTGTGATAGCATTTTACAACGGCTCTGTGATCTCGAGTGAAACAGTGTTTTCTGTTAACTTTGAAGCTGGCTTTCTGCTTGCTTTCAGAGGCTGAAGAATGGCAAAGTGCTCTTTTCCTTTTCAGTTGGAGCTGACTTTCCCTCTTTTAGTCCTGGGTAGGATTTTTCTCTTTCCTGACATGAGAAGGTGGGAGATAGAAGGTGAGATGGACCTTTAACACCATACCACCTTCGCTTCACGTTTCTTTTAAATCCTATTATTTTTCTCTCTTGTCATCTATGCAACATTCCATTTCTGAGTCTAGAGCAGGGGTCAGCAAACTTTTTCTGTAAAAGGCCAAACAGGAAATATTTCAGATTTTGAAGGCCAGATGGTCTTAGTCACAACTACTTACCTCTGGCATTATAACGTGAAAGCATCCAAAGAAAATCCATAAATGAATAGATGTAGCTGTGTTCTTTTTTTTTTTTTCTGTATGCGGGCTTCTCACTGCCATGGCCTCTCCTGTTGCGGAGCAGAGGCTCCGGACGTGCAGGCTCAGCAGCCATGGCTCACGGGCGCAGCCGCTCCACGGCATGTGGGATCTTCCCGGACCGGGGCACGAATCCGTGTCCCCTGCATCGGCAGGCGGACTCTCAACCACTGCGCCACCAGGGAAGCCCAGTAGCTGTGTTCTGATACAAAATATGTTTATAAAACCAGACAGTGGACTAGATTTGGTCCATGGGCCAGAGTTGCCAATCCTGTTCTAAAGTCTCTCTCTGTTTCTACTCAAGTGATCAGCTCCTTTTTCTACCATTGTCCCCATAACATCTTTTCTAAGCTGTGGCTTCCTTTGCTGATTCATCCTTCAACACTGTCATTTGATTTCTTTTTTTTTTTTTTTTTTTTTTTTTTTTTGCGGTACGTGGGCCTCTCACTGCCGTGGCCTCTCCCGCTGCAGAACACAGGCTCAGGACGCGTAGGCTCAGCGGCCACGGCTCACGGGCACAGCCGCTCCGCGGCACGTGGGATCCTCCCCGACCAGGGCACGAACCCCCGTCCCCCGCATCGGCAGGCGGACTCTCAACCACTGCGCCACCAGGGAAGCCCCATTTGATTTTGATGTTCCATAGATTTGTTGGAAGATTCACTAATAGCCCATCTTACTTTCACCTCACCATTACTTTTCAATTACTTTCATCGTCTTTTTTAGCGAGGTCTCTTATGAGATGCGAGGTAAGTTCTTGTGCTCAATTTATTACCTTGAACTGGAGACAGTATAAAAACTTTTTAATAAAGGTGACTCAAAATAAAATACTCGCATTGTCCATTAGGGTATGCCTAGAATGATTAGTTTATCATTATCAGCATTTCTTAAGGTTCCAAATTTTCATATTGCTGGACTATAGAATAATGCGGGCATCATTTTCCACCTAAAAGAGCTCAATAACAGAAAAGCTAGGAGCAGCTTTTTTTTTTTTTTTGCGGTACACGGGCCTCTCACCGATGTGGCCTCTCCCATTGCGGAGCACAGGCTCCGGACGCGCAGGCTCAGCGACCATGGCTCACGGGCCCAGCCGCTCCGCGGCATGTGGGATCTTCCCAGACCGGGGCACGAACCCGTGTCCCCTGCATCGGCAGGCGGACTCTCAACCACTGCGCCACCAGGGAAGCCCAGGGAGCAGCTTTAAGAAACAGGTTTAAGAGAGTAAATATATCAAGTCATAACATTAATGAGTACTAATGTACATTTAATCAATACAGGTAAATGTTAAAGTGAGGCAATACTGCAAAAAAGATCTGATTCTAATAAACGAGTTTATTATGTACACAGAAATACTTTAAAATCGAATATTTCTGTCTGGATCTCAATTATCACCCCTCTTTTTCTCTAGGTTCTTTTATGAAGATACAGATACAAAATGCCAAATAGAGATTAACGTACAGATTTTGTAAATAATGGTTCATTAATTTTCTAAAGTACAGAGCTTTCTGAAAAATCTAGACTGGAGAGCATGTCTGGAATCTGAGGCCAAAGTAGGGACATGCTACTGCTTATTGCAAATCTACCCTTTGACCTCCATCTGTGGGAAGAGCTGAGTTTTCAAAGCAGATGCCAAATATATTTACCCAGCCAGATGCAAGGTCTGTTTCAAGCTTCCTCAGAAACCCAGTCACTATCAGACTAAGGTATATAAGAGAACATACTGGGCGCCTAGGCTTGCCTCCAGGAGAAATGGAGAGGAAGCCCCGGCTCATCGTAACCATGCAAGACAGAGTGAAAGAGTTCTTACTTTTGAGACACAGTAATGTTACCTACTTCTAAGAGGACCAAGTGGATATTAATCCATTACCAGCCAGATTAGTTGTTCTTTCAACCTTGCAGGAAATATGGGGTGGAAAGAGAAACAAGGATTCTCTTCTATATTCTCCCCATTGTGGAAAGAAATGAAGATCTCTTTGCTTATGGTAAAAGAAAGCAGAGCTAAGAAGAAAAGGGCTCCCTCATCCTCCCAAAACTCATGAAAGGAAATGAATTATACGATTATACAAATGCAACTGACATTCTACTAAATATTACTTAATCTATAATACAGATACAGTCAGGTCAAATTCTTTTTTTACCTTAAAACATGTGGAAGATGTCATGAAAGAAAGGAGACTTGGGGATTATAAGTAAATAACTAAATACTTAATGGAGTGAAATCAGTCATAAACTAGTTTATAATACAAGGTGCATATATTAATGGTATGACTTTTAAAAGCTCATTTTTTTAGAACTAGCAAATGGCAGTCTAAAGTCATATGCAGAGCCATTAAAGTACGTTCAATAGCATTTCAACAGATAGTAATTAGGTCTGGACTTCAGCAGCCTGCAGCTGAGGCTACGTCACACGGTGAAGGTTGCTTACGCACCACAGCATGACTCACAGAAAGTAAAAAGTAAAATGAATCATCTTGGTTCCTTGTTCTTATTCTGAAAAAAAAAAAAAAAAAAACTGGAACAAGCTCCCACTTCCACTTGAGATAAAATTGAAAGTGAAGCACCCAAAGTCCTGTGATAAAAGCAGTCTTTCAAAGAGGTTTTAGCTTTGTGGCTGTAGCTAAGATCGAATCTAAAATTACAGTCTTTATCAAGAGCCAATCATCCACTTAATTGAACTTTTTTCCATTGAACCAGTTCTGTGTCATACAGCAACCTTATTATACACACAATATATACATTCAGCAAGTTACTATTTTAGGTATAGAAGCAAGCAAAGGGCGAAATAATTGAACTCTGTTTCTCTAACGTGTAATTGCTGATGTGGAGTAAGAACCAAGTATTCCATTCCTTGGCGCTGTCAACTAAAGAATGTCGCCTGCCATCTGGCTCTACAAGGATTAGGTCACTAGCCACTGCAGTTGCTGACCTCCAACATCCCCTGAAAGAGTTCAGGGTGAAAATCAAGAATGAGGCACTGTGCTCTCAGAAAAACTGGGAGAACAGGCCTTCAGATAGGTATTTTCAGGAGAAAATTTTATGAACCCAATTTCCTGCATCTTCTCATACCTAGAAAAGCACTAAAATCATTAATGCAGACATCTACTTCTCAAGTCACATATATGCTGACAACCCCCCTTACCTCTGGAGCGGTAGCAATGTCTCAGAGCTATCTGAGAGCCTGACTCCTGGGCTCTGGTCCTCGGTAAATGCCCAAGTAAAACTGAAACTCACAGTTCTCACACTGTGCATTTTTATTTCACTCAACAGTACAAGCCATTCGCTTCATTCATCCTTTCTTAAATGTAATTTACCCTATTTGTGCACAGCAAGTTGACACTGAGTTACTATCCAATATGCATAACTCTCCTTCCCCACCATCACCATCGTACTCAACTTAGATGTTATCAAGAGGAAATAATAATTCATTGGATTAGAAAAAAGTTGTGTTACAAGATAATTGTTTAACTTAACAGCAAAACCATAACACTCATACAAGTACAAAATGAACATGGAGCAAAGATTATAACATTAATTAATGAGGGGATGAGCAAAGGCCTTAAAAACTGTTTCAAAGGAGAAGCCAAAGAGAAGACACATATACAGGCAATAAAGCAATGCTGAATTGGTGTGTTAATAGATGCAAAACTGGCTTCTTTCTCAAGGGTTGGGGGAATCAATACACCTTCATTGGAAAAAATACATTTGCATATCTATAGACAGGAATAATTTGCATCAATATAGTTTTCTACACCTTACAGAGCTATAAAATAGCTAAAAAAATGAAATGCACAAAATACTCTAGATTCAGATATTGTACAAAGCTGTGTTACATAGTGGTTAGCATTCCATAAAACCTGCAACATTTTTCTGTTTCTTTTTATTTCCTGACAGGAACAAGACTAAATTTAGATTCCACTTCAACAAAACCACTAAACAGTGTTAGACCTGCGCGGTCTCCTAGGAGTTTCGACTCGCCCAGGAAACAAGAGTCGGAAGTCGATGCAAAACGCAAGAGGTTTATTGAAGGCCGGTGCACCGGGGTTCCTTGGTCCTCACGCAGGAGGTCGAAGAAGGAACCCTTTTGGGCGCGAATATGTCAGTTTTATAGGTTCCCATTTCCCCGTATGTAAATTATAGATTTGGTTGTGTTCTCCTGCTGATTGGTCCCGGCTTAGGCTCGGACCAGAGAGGGAACTTGTCCCCAGCTGCCTGATTGGTCTTTGACAGACACCTTTTTTACATTTTGTTATCTCCCTCCTTCTCCCCAGCTGCCTGATTGGTCTTTGACAGACACCTTTTTTACATTTTGTTATCTCCCTCCTTCTCCCCAGCTGCCTGATTGGTCTTTGACAGACACCTTTTTTACATTTTGTTATCTCCCTCCTTCTCGGAAGGGGGCCGGACATCCTGGAAATTCACCCATTGTCTAAGAAGCCCCTATTGTCTGGAGAGTTCTTAATCATTAGCTGGAACAATGTCCCTCGAGTCCCACAACAGAATATTACGTACATAGGATTATACACATTTCACCTTATTCTGTTTTGTGCACATCGAAGATATACCCAAAGTTAGTCAGGATAAGATAACTTGCTTTGTAAATACTGATGAAGCAGAAGTCTTCTACTATTCATTGACTTCTTTGTTATTATTTCTTATACATTCAGTCATCAAGATCTGCCCTGTTGATTCTCCTTTTGTAAGTTCTCTTATACCTCACCATTGTTTTTCATTTTCATGGCTACCATCTCAGCCCAACTATTCACTCAATAAATCACTGAACAGTTGGGTTATGATACCAATGAGTCTTGCTTCCTTGAATCTTTTTACTGTGGTGGACACTATACTGCTAGATTGGAAATACCATCTTCACAGGACTCTCCAATCCAAAATCTTTTAAGACTTTTTAGCATTACATTCAAAGGCAACTGGTTAATAGAAAAGCGACTATAAGATGAATGAGCCACCTTAAATCCCTTTTATAAAACAAACCAGTATATAACTAAACGAAGAAAACAATCAAACCTGATTTATGGTGAGGAAAATGCAGATAGGTCAGCAGGTATGTGAAATGGAAACTCTTTTCAAAAGAGCTTTAAAGGCTACTATATCCAACTTTTAAGATTCTTTCTTCTTTAAGGGATAGAAATGACTTTTAAAAGAGATTTCAAGGTTCACTAAAATGCAAAATTCTTTGTCGTTACTGTGACAGTATGCTATAGCTTCAGAGTGATTCAGAAGACCTTAGTTGAAGCTTTGGTCCATTAACTCTTAGCTGTGTGACACTGGTCAAGGTGTTTAGCTACTCTGAGCTACATTTCTTCCTTTGTAAAATGGAGATAGAAATGATAACAACCCTACTTACCTCCAGGGTTATTGCAAGAATGACTGGAAATTGTGAATACTGAAACAATTACTAACTGATAAAATATTGTTCAAATACTAATAGTACTAAAATCAATGGTGCTAACTTTTGCCTCTTCCACATAATTTATTCTTCACTGTACAGATTTTGCAATTACCAGTGATAATAATAAGCTAGAAAGTACACTGCCTAAGTTGAAGGCCCTTCTGCCATTTTCTTTTAGGAAAAATACGCATTTGTCTTTTTTCCAAGAGTGAAAGTTACATCAGTGCCTAGGGTTCCCATGCATAGTGTATCAGTAGATAAATAGTTTGATGTGAATGTTTTCATCAGTTTCTTACTCACAATTTTACTAAGTTACACTAGATTTTGATACTTGAATTTCATTTCCAAGAATATTCAAACTGAAAGAACTTGGAAATAGTTGGAAAGTTTTATATAGAATATAACAAGAAAGATGTTTTAAAAATTCATTAACTTAGGTACTAAGAAATACAAGTATGCATTGTGTCAGAACAAACCACAACAAATGACTATGCAAAATGCAATGACTTATCTTCAACTACCTATCTTATTTAATCTAAGTGAATAAAGTATCACCAAAAAGTTGAAGAAGGCAATGAATATCTTATTAAATTTCTACCGTGTCAGACACAGTCTTGAAAAGCCCTGTGTTGGGTTAAACTCTGTGGAGATGCTTTACTGAGTTAATAAAAATTATGAATGAGCACATTATTAATTGGGTTTATGTGGAAGTCTCACAAGGCGTACTTTTACACAAGAATTTGAGTGCCAGTAGTTTATTTTGGAAATGATTCCAGGAAGCACTCTGTACAAGTATGGAAGTGAGACAAGGCAGGGAGGACAGGCAATAGAGAGTGCTTTATTAGGTAGGTTTCCTCTGTGAGCAGCATAGAAAAAGGCCAATTTATAACCCTGCTGTAATGAGATTGTAGGAAACATGCCTTAGAGTTTTTCCTTTAAGAGGTAAGAGGAAGCTGGAATATTCATTCACCAACTTCTGTTCCTCATTGGTTAAAGATTTCTACTGTGGCGTTAATCCTTCAGAACCTGCAGAAGTGCTAAGCATGCCTGACATCAGAGAATACCCTTAGGCAGAAAGACACAGGAAGTCACTGGCCCAAAGCGAACCATCTGCAGAAGTAGACCACGGGGACATGGATGGGACATCTATAGCATCTATACATTGAAACAATGAAACCTGTCAATATGCGAATCATTGAGGGGACACCATTGAAACAAAAAGACTAATGCATTTCATGAGTTGAATCTCTTTTTCAAGTACAGACCATGTTTCAGGTATTGAGCTAGGTACCAGGTGGACAATAAATAATAAAACACAACCTGTGCACTTAGGGGTCTTATATCAGCATGAGGAAGTATCCACATGTCAAGATAAAAGATGTAAAGAGTTTCAAAAATTAAGCGTAGATGCAGTCCTGACTGAGAGCCTCCTAAACAAGCAAATGTAAGTGAAATTAATATTGAAGTTATTTAGATGGGAAGAAAAATGAAAAAAAAGATATTTCAGACAAAAAGAATGATCTGAGCAGAGAGAGATACTGCAGTGAGGTTTTAAAGGTGAATTAGTTGCAGGATTGAAGAGAAAAGACAGGAGACAAGGGCTTCCCTGGTGGCGCAGTGGTTGAGAGTCCGCCTGCCGATGCAGGGGACACGGGTTCGTGCCCTGGTCTGGGAAGACCCCACATGCCGCGGAGCGGCTGGGCCCGTGAGCCATGGCCACTGAGCCTGCGCGTCCGGAGCCTGTGCTCCGCAACAGGAGAGGCCACAACAGTGAGAGGCCCGCGTACCGCAAAAAAAAAAAAAAAGAAAAAGAAAAAAAGACAAGAGACCTATTGTGTGTAATCTGTTGTTGATATGCTGAAAGCCTGGACTAAGTTTGTGGCAACAGAATACAGCAAAAGTGTGGCAGTTACTGTCCAATGGCTCACTTTCCACCCAGTTCAAACCTCCACAAGAATGCCTTTCCAAACTGAAGAGGCTGGACACCTTGAAATCACATTTCAGGCTTCCTTCCAGTTAGAGTGCCACATGTGATCTGGATAAATATAAAGGAGGACACAAATATGGCTGAAATTAAAGCTTACATCCCTGAAAAATTATTAAGTTCATGTCCACACCCACCTGCCTTGTGTCAAGGCAGTTTTCCTGGCCTTTTAGCTAGATTGACTTATCCCCTGATTTGTTTTTCATCAAGATGAACTTGGGAATTCTAGATGAATATTTTAGCTCCAAATCTCTCTAGATATTGTTCATACTCTATGCTTGTGGCATATTTCTTTTAATTTTTATTTATTTTTTAAGAATTTTTATTTGTTTTTTATTTTTGGCTGCATTGGGTCTTCATTGTTGCACACGGACTTTCTCCAGTTGCAGCGAGCAGGGGCTGCTCTTCGTTGTGGTGCTCAGGCTTCTCATTGCAGTGGCTTCTCTAATGCAGAGCATGGGCTCTAGGTGCGTGGGGCTTCAGTAGTTGTTGCACACAGGCTCAGTAGTTGTGGCTCGCGGGCTTAGCTGCACCGCAGCAGGTGGGATCTTCCTGGACCAGGGCTCGAACCCATGTCCCCTGCATTGGCAGGCAGATTCTTAACAACCACACCACCAGGGAAGTCCAATGCTTGTAGCCTATTTCTTGAAAACAGGAAATTTTATGACCAAGTTTCTGTCTTATCCTGCAGTCTAGGTCCCTGTTCAGAGTGAAGTTCTTCTAAAAATAATGATTTGTTACAAAAGTTTTCCATGGGGTTGAATTTCAGGTCCTAAATTGCATAACTGGATCCTTGTTCCCCTCTACCCTTCTGCTAAGAATTTTGCTGGGTGTCTGCCAGTGATCCTCTCTGATAATACTTCACTGCCTAATAATATTGCTGTGTTTTGCATAATGCCAATATACTATGATGCTACAGCTACTTTCGAAAATTCTTCTATCATAGTAGATACTGTCGATGTCTCACTTTGATCGCCAGATAAAATATAGGCTACCAAGTAAATCTGAATTTTAGATTCAATTTCCATGAGCTATTTTTTTTTTCATATCCAACAGGTCAGAGCTTTAAAACATCTCTTTTAGTTCACATGTAGGAACAGAGATTCATGCAGGGATGCACTTATTAATTTCATTTATTCATTCAAACATTTACTGAGTGCCTGCTGTGTACCAGACACTGTGCACTGGGACTCCAATGGTTAGCAAAACCATAAAGTATCCCTCCTTGAATGAGGTTACATTAGAGTCAGGGAACAAAGATAAACTGAGGTGTCAGGTCAAAAACACCAGCATATACTTGGCCCTCAAGAAATGTCAATATCTTTCCTGTCCTGATCTCTTTCTACTCCTGTGCCATTTTAGGACTTCCATTTCTGACCTCCCTTCCTCTGATACCTTAAGCCCTCTTCTTAGCATCCATCAGTAACTTGGTTCTCACTTATGACCCTAGGTCTTGCATCGAAGTCTTTGTAGCTATTTCTGATAAAAGAATCTAGTCTTATCAAACTTACTTTTCTTCACCAGTTCTCACATTCTGCCTTGTAATACATATTTTTTAACACATCAGCAAATGTGGTGAGAAAATTTTTCAGTAACTCACTGAATTGACAGTTTTCGGAAAGTAAAAATTTGTTCCATTGTTGAAAGATTGAGATAGATACTGCTCTCCTAAAACGCACTTCAAGCTTGATTGTACAGAAGTTATTCTTGTATGTCAAATTTTGAGTGGTTGTTTTCTCCCTCCTTTGCTTTTCTCTATTATAATTTTTCCACAGGGGGGAAAAACACAGTAGCAAAATTCATTTCATTTAAATGAGGTGGGGTGGTAGGGAGTGAGGACTGAGTATGATCTTCATCAAAAAAAAGAACTAAATTTTCACTTTAGTTTGGCAAGGTTTAAGTCCTAATACTAGGCCTCTATACCAATAAATATGGCAGCTGAACAGAAACAGAACCTGAAGCAGCATGTGATATATTTTTAAAAAAATATAGGACCGATCCATTTCTGTTTAGGAGGACTGAAGCCTGAGAGTGCTCATTTTAGATCTCTGTGATATATATGTTCAATAAAATATATAATTTTATTGTAGGGAACGGCTAGAATTATCCTCTGGATTCACTACCACAAGTTCATAGACTCAGAAGATTTTTTTTCTGTAGAAATAAAATGATATGATTTGAAGCTTGAATGAGATCCCACTGGGAGGCAAGATGAGCAGAAATGAGAAAAGTACTGGGGGCAGTAGATCAGAAGATACACTTTTAAATGTCCCAAGGGACAAAAAACAGCTAGAGGAGATATCTTAGCCAAGGAAGCACAGGTAGAAGGGTGGCATGCGCTTTAGTAACTATCACAAAGACACCGAAACTCATGACAATACTTGCCAATATTAAGTGATAATAAGGTCCTACAGGTTTGATTTAAACTTGGCCACAGAATCGCATAGTATGGTGGTTTTCTGCCCCAGGCTACCTCCCAGCTGTTCTGATTCCAACAGTCTGGAATGAGACCAGGGTATCAATACCTACAAAAATCTCTACACAGAACTCTAAAATGTTGCCCTGTTTGGGAAATACTAACATAATAAAACCCTAACGTCTGAGTGGGGATGAATAAATTTAAAACATATGGAAAGGAGAACCTGCCATTTGCTGCAACTATCACCATTCCATATTTTACCATTTAGTGCACATTTTGTGTTTGTTAATGAGTTGTAGACACAAAGGAACAAAACAGTGGGGATTTCACTTTAGGCTTATTAATAAGTACAGTGTCACACAATGTGCCATTCTATGTTGTCCTTGAAAAAGAATATGTATGTAACGGCTCTCTCTATCCAGCCGATTTCAAACAAGTAAACCTTGTGTACTTGTGTGTGTGAGTGCACATATGCATATGTATGTAAACGTTTCTGCTTTGGCAAGTGTGAGGTTTGTTTTGATAGACAAATCTGAGCTTGAGGAAATATACGTAAAACAATTCTGACCTGAAAATATGCTGATTTTTCTTCTACTTCATCAAAACTAGTTCAAACAGTAAGAAGGTACAGACAAGACTCTGCTGAATTTTAGATGATACTTTCTTATCCACTAGTTCCCACATGTGCTGAAGACAAGTATTTCAGATGGTCACGGATTTGAAAAAGGGGTAAATGGAAAATCAGAGGTCTAATATGGACGTTTTATTTGTTCTTCTCTTTTTTCCTCATCCCTAGATCCTGTATAGGCAACACATCTTTATGCACTGATGTCAACCCAGTTAATTATTCCTCTGAGCTGAGGGTGTCTTCATGTGCTCCAGTGGGATTATGAAGGACATTTTTCGCAAAAATTAGGTCAAATTCTGTGTGTATCAGGGCAAGATGGGAAGGGGAGACTAGGGAGACTGCTACGAGTCACAGCAAAGGTTACTGATTTTTGTTTTTATATACTGTTGGTATTCCTTTGAAGTAATGCATTGCATTTTCCTCAGACCCTTATATCAGTTTTTAGACTAGAATATATATTATTGTTGATGACTATGTTCTATCTGGTGGTCATCTTTTTAGTCACTCTGAACTGCATTTGATTACAATTTGCTTCAGGTATTATGGAGTCATCTTATCATATTAGATCTCTTCTTTGTCTCTTCACTTTCTGTTTGTATCAAAGTCAGAACTATTCTGCTCTGGAAGCACCTCATCAGATTGTTTGCTATGTTTACACTGTAAGTTTAGTTATTGATGTTCTGGAACATTTCTCTTGTTAGGTTGTTCCAAATTTATAGGTCACCATTATAGAAGATCTCAAATGTCACGTGAGGAAGCTTCCCATGAGATGCTACTCTTCCTCTCTAATTCCCATCATTGCTGATATCCATCACATATTAAGGTTTCTTTAGACAATTGCCATTCTGTGCAATCTACTCACTTAAAATTTTGCTGATGGACCTAAGACATACCACTGTGATAATGCGTGAAAATTATAGTAACTATGAAACTATGAGATTTAACTTTGTGCTCTTACATGACCGTTTCTATATTACTCTTCAGTAATCTTTTTCAATTCTCGGAATTTTGCCTTAGATATTTATTCTCTTCAATACATTTTATTCCATCTGGATTTCATGTTAGACTTTGCTAGAATAGCACAAATATATTTAACATTTAGAATATTTCTAACAGAAATAACATCCTAGGGCCTACTGGGATCAAGGAGTAGTTTAGCTCGCAAATAATAGCGAGAAATTATTATGTATTTCTACTTTGAGTCCATGTTCTCTCATTAACGCCCAGAATGTGATATTCATGGGATAACAAGATCTTTGCTACACTGAGCTTTGCTTCAGGTAACCTTTAAAGACAGCAACTTAGCGTTTTAGAAATAGTATGTGGTCGGGTAAAAAACACAGCTTGGTTCCAAGCCCTACTATGTTCTCTCTGTGATCTTGATCTACACTTCAATTTGGTCTCTATTCTCGTATCCATAAAATAGGGGAAACAATGCCTACCTTGTAGGTATGTTCTGTGGATTAACATAGTGTCAGACTCATCAAACGGACTCGAGTGATGGCGGCCAATGCAGCACGAGATCTTTAATTCTGGACATTTTACTTTTTCTTCGCTTCTTCTATGCTTGATTCCTTTGGCTTGTTATTTAAAAAAATCGCTATCATTTTCATTGGAGAAATCTCCTCTTGCTGTGCCCTTTCCTTTCTCCTCGACAACAAGTGATCCAGCTCTTCAAAACATTTTAAGATATTTTCATAAATAATTTTTCTAAGCAAATTATTTGATCTGAGTTACTTTATGACTTAGAGGTATTTTCCTTGAATGTCGACATACTTTAAAAGAAGCCATCATTTGGTTTGTGAGCCTTTGAAGTGCAATATTAATCCTCAACCATGGTAAAGTGGTCTATTTCAAAAGCCCAGTAGAGTTTTGAAGGTAATAAAATATCTTTAATTTTTCTTGCCATCTCGATTGTGAATAATGCCCTGAAATTATAAGGATAACGTCTTTCAAATATATAGGTTCAAATGACCCAGGACCACCTGCATATGTTAGATTAGATGTACATTTTATTCACTGTTTATTATAATAACTGGCCTAGCACATTACAGGTGATAAGTACATCATAAATAATTTCTGACTGACCTATTTGCATATAAATTATTGAATGAGTGGACAGTTTAGCTATAGATTCATGTTAGTAGCGTAACTAAATCATTTTCATAGGGCTTAGATTATAGGTTTACTTGAGCCACTTCCAGCTCTGGAAAAACATTTTGAAATATAACTAAACAACACAGGAGAAATTTAGCCAAAGATAATTACTCATAGGGGTGTGACGAGACACTCTGACTGATCATGTTGGTCTCTGAGTGGTAACTTATGGTTCCACCTACAAATGGGTCCCAGAGCACCAGGACAATGGAATACCCCCGGCAGTGAAATGGGCAAAAGCCAGTCTGTGTGTTCACCTGGTACAAACTACAAGAGGGCAGTGTGTTCGTGTTTGAGGGTTAACTAAGACTGTCCTTTCCGTGTATAGAACTCTCTTTACCACATACACCATGAAATAAGGCTTAAATTAGCATTTGTATTTCTAATAGACACCTGTTCGGGTTAACAATTTGGTAATGTCTTAGTTGAAAAACACACTTGTACATCAGAAAAGTCTAGAGGAGCATCTTTACCCTTGGGTAAATTATATACTTTGTGAGTGGAGCCAAAAGCTGATTCCCACCCCCCCCCCCGGCACCCCACAAGTAACATTATTTACAAAGATTTTTTGAGCACAGTGTTTTTCAGTCATAAAGACAGAAGTCTATTCAAACAAATTGCTTCCTTAATATTGATTTCATGTATATGAATTGGATAATTACATAAAAATTCAAGTTGAATCTGGAAAACAGTTTTCCAATTAACCTCGTGCTGAATGTAATTACAGGTGGATCTTCAAAACCAAACGAGATGGCCATTTACAAATTATAATGGCTTTTATCTTGCGAGCGGGAGAAGCAAAGTTATACTATTTAATGTCATGGTAGTGTGTCAAGGCTTTGAAAGGTTAATCAGAATGCTAAGAGTAAGCTTTGATTAAGTAGTAGTTTCTATCACTAATAACCATTTTCTTTTTTGTTAAATATCCTTTATCAAGGTTTATGGGGGGATGCCTTTCTCATATAAGTTCTACAATTGTCTCTACTGTGAATAAATTGGACTAATCAGAACTTGGACCTGTTGTTATAAAGAAACAAATGACAGACATAGGATATACGATGACCTTACGTTTATAGTATTCTTTTCTGATCTCTTAAAGATACATACTGTCAATGCAGAACTATAATGCCTGCTGCATTTAATTCATAAAAGAGAAATAAATATTACTCCGTAAACTATACTCAGTATTTCTAGAGAAACTGAATAAAATGGAGGATATTTTTTAGATCTATTTTACAAGATAGAAAATCAAGTCTCAGGTAGGTTAAATATAATAATTTGCCAAAATGACCCAGCGAGAAAGTGGCAGAGCTAGAATTAAAGACTCCCGGTGTAAGAAACACCTAGAGAAGAGAATGTTTTAAAGAGAGTGACCTAATTTATTAAAAGCTGTAGAGATTTAGAAATCTACAAGAGCCCAAGAAATTCCTATTTGATTCCTATTAAAATTGGTAAAATGGAGGTATTCGAAACTGTAATGAGAACAGTTTCAGAAGATTGGTGTGGGCTGGAAACCGGATTGGAATGGGTTGAAGAGGAACTTAGGGTTGAGGAGGTAGCAATCTCAAGTGCATAAACATTTCAACAAGTATGACCACAGAGGTATAATGGTCTTCAAATAAAGATCATCAAAGCGGAGCAATAAAGGGAACGCTTTATTTGCACCTTTCTGAGAGTCAGGAACAGTGTTCTATGTTCCAGGCACTTAGATTGGTCTGAAGTAAAAAGTATAAGTACACAAGAATGTGGTGTGAGGCAAAGCAAATGTTCTGTTTCCACTTCTCAGAAGTAGATGCCTATGGATTTGCACGTCCATAAAAGTACAGCTGGTGGGTTTGAGTTTAGCACGAACAATGAACAGCTTAGCAATCAGAGAGAGTACACTCTTACTTTTCAGTTGAGCAGTAGAAACTAAGGCTAGGCATTTGCAATTCTGGGTGTAGGGGGCCACGAGAAATAGAAATGAAGCCATGGCTAGAGGGATTTTTAAAGATGAGAGCTATTAGAACGTATTTCATGCTGTAGAAAGATATCCAGAACAGAAAAGAAGACCACAGAGGCAGGGGAAAAAGGACTAAGTGATGAAGTGAAGACCTCAAAGAGTCAAGTAGAGATGATATCCAAAACTCAGTGGACGGATTAGCTTTTGGTGGGAGCCGGCTCAAGTTTTGTTCATACGAGATGTTGGCTTAGGCAAAGTACCTGTCAAGATCTGAAGTGTTTTTTTAATCTGTAAAATCCAGGAGTTGGATTATACTTTTTCTAAAGCCCCTTCAAGCCCCTATAGTTTGTGATTCTGTGCTAACAAATCGTCTTCTCAGAAATTATTACAAAATTTTTTAATGGTCTTCTTTCTTGTGGTCTTCATCATTGGAGGTGACACTTCACCACTAGCTTTGTTACCTTGGGCAAATAACTCTGCTCTAGTTTTCCCATTAGTAAAATAAATACCTACCTGACAGGATTATTGTGAGACCTAAATAGATAAAACGATAATCTGCCTGCTTGGGATACTGTCTACCAAACAGTAAGTGCAATAAATCTTAGAGACTATTACTATCTTTATTCCCAGGTAAAGCCATATTAAGCTATGCACGTCTCACCTTGCTGACTTAGCATCTGGAAAATTCCCTCACCATCTAACAAATTATTACTTTCGCAAAGTTATCCATTTAATGAGCTAGTAAGAGATTCCCTCACCACAATTTGCTGATGTGTTCAAAAATATGTATTATAAGACAGGATGTGAGAAATGGTAGAGAAAATTAGATTGACAAGACTAGGTCCCTGCATCAGAAATAGTTATAAAGACTTCAGTGCAAGACAAAGGGTCAGAAGTGAGAACCAAGTTACTGATGGATGCTAAGAGGAGAGCCTAAGAGATTGGAAGAAGGGAGATCAGTAATATATCTCCCACAATGGACTAGGAGTGGAGAAAGATCAAGACAGGAAGGAAATCAACATTTCTTGAGGGCCAAGTGTATCCTGGTGTTTTTGATCTGTCATATCCTTTGTCCTGGACTATGACATAAGCCGTGCAAGGAGGGATAATTTCTGGTATTGCTTACCATTGGAACCCCAGTGCACAGTGTCTGGTGTATGACAGACACTTAATAAATGTTTGGATGAATAAATTAAATTAGTAAGTCCACACCTGTATGAATGTTTCTTCCTACTACAAACTAAAAAAAGATGTTTTAAAGCTCTTTTGACCTGTTGGGTATGATAAAAAGATATTTGATGGAAACTGAATCCATTCAAATATAGAACTAATAGTGTGGGATTTATAATAAAAATAAATATAATTTTTATAAACTTTGACATTATAAAATCCATCCTAAAACAATGTGGGTCAAAGGAAGTGAAAAGTGTCAATTTCCTCATCTATCAATTATAACTTTGACCACCCCAACACCTAAAATCTTATTCTTTTGTAGTAAAGAATTGTGTACTAGAAGTTAAGCAGGTCATTCAGTTTTATTTCAGTTCTTTTTCTATTAATTTAAACGTTTTTTAATGTATTTAAAATTGTATTTAACATTTATCTATGAATATAGATGAATACTTATGTATACATATAAGATTACATGTATAAACTCATTTATATATAAAAAAGAGTCTTGAATGGTATTTGTGAAATGTTTAAAGGAGTTACTTTTGGTTGGTGGTATTTTAGTAAGCTTTTAATTTTTTCTTTGAAATGCTTTGTCTTTTTGGGACTTTAAATAATACAATTTTCATGGACTCCTAAACTAAAGGCTTAGCTTACTTTAATTGTTTTATACAATAAAGTGTTCAGAAGACAACAGTTCTTCCTGGGAAACCCTCCTCAGGTTGAACTAATTCATCTTAACACAGAGGGAGAAATTAACGGTTCTAGTACCCTCCTTGCTTAGAAATCTCAATAATTTGAATATGGGCTAGCCTTAGCTTAATATGTCCTTAATCTTTACTTTCATTTGAAAATTACATAGTAGAACAGAATACTACTGAATCTTCAAAATTATATTGAAAAATTTTCCATACACCCAACCTCAGAAGGAAAAACAGAAATCACAAATTTATTTCTTTGAGAGTCAAGAAAAGTACAATATAAGAATGTTTATTCAATAAGACTTTAGATGAACCCTTCAAAAGTGAATAAATCCAATAAAAGCTTTGTTTGTTTTGTATGAGTGGGTTTTTAAAATTTTCCATGTAGCTCTGATCCTCTCTTGGAAGGCTTTTTGATTATGTATTTGATATAATTCTCTGGAGACGTCCAGTAGATTACATTCATTCTGAGATCAAGATATGTGCCATTTATCTCTGCATCCTCACAATCATAGGGATACCAAAAATAAAATGTGACTGTGTGTATGAAAGACAGAGAGAGATTGAGAGATTATTGTTAGTTCATTTGGTTTGTTTAATAAATACATGGATGGCTGAATGAATAATTTTATGTTGTCTCACATTTTGGTCAAGAGAATGAACTAGGTGTGCTCATGATCTGATATTCTGTGTGTGTGTGTGTGTGTGTGTGTGTGTGTGTGAAGAATGCTTATGACCTACTTTCAGCAACATGCAGTTATACAATACTGTATTATTAACTATAGTCACCATGCTGTACATTAGCATGAATATATAATCACATATGTATTCACGTATATACTCCGAACTTACTCTTACAACTGAAAATTTGTACCCTTTGACCTATACTGCCGTGTTTTTCTCTTCCCCCAACCCACTGGCAACCACTATTCTCTGCTTCTATGAAGTCAGCTTTTTATTTTTTATTTTCTAAGATTCACATATAAGTGATACCATACCTTATTTTGCTTTCTCTGTCTGGCTTATTTCACTTAGTATAATGCCCTCCAGATTCATCCATGTTGTTCATTCCATGCTATCCATGTGATTTAGTTTTACTGTGTAGTTTTGCTGTTCTTATTTCGAATTTGTAAAAGTCTAGAATCTATGCTACCATTGCCACTGCCATTCTCCTAGGATCCCCGCCTTGTAAGGAAGCTTTTGTTCAAAGAATAGCATACATTTTCCCTAATGTTGCTAAATGTAACCAATTCCTTTAAGAACTCTTCCCCTTATTCGTATCTAGATTTAAAAAAATACTTTTACTCATTAAGCCCACTGAAATTCATTTTGGTTACTGCTATCATTTAAAGTACAATACCAAATATTTAAAATTAGTTTTATAATAATTGTTTTAGACTACAGTTAAATGTGAAGCTACTGCTAGTCCCGTATGTCCTCTAGATTTGACCAGCAAGCTGTCACTTCTTTTTTACAGTCACCTAATTCCACCGTATGTTATGCTTTATGAAACTGATAAGTGCTAATATGATATAACAATGTGACTTGTTGCTATGAAAATAAATGATACATGAACTAGAGCTCTTAATTTTTTGGCATTCTAAGAGAGGGAAATGAAGCAAATGACAAGAAAACAAGTAAATATTATGATTTAATTTCATTTTAATGTCTTCTGGTAAATGTTCTGGGTTTAAATTCCTTTGGGAAAATGTTCTGGGTTTAGTTTTCAATCATTCCAGGTTTGTATTTCATAAATGTATAAAAATTGATGATCTGAATTTGATTGAGATGCATTCTAAGAGCCTTGGTTATCTGAGGATATGTTTTCAATCAGCAAAATGGATTGATACTGTACTTTAGAAAGAATTTTAATAGCAAAAATTCAAATAAATTCAATCATTCAAGCACTGATTAAGCATCTCTTATTTCCTGCAACTAAGAATAATGATGAAGAGTTGGACAGTCCTCACTTTCACATTGCTCACAACCTAGGTGCCTAAAAATGGGCTTTTCTGTAAACTTAGTCTGTTGATTGACTGTGTGACTATCAGTGAGTCTTAATCTTTGGCTGTTAGTTTCTTAATCTTTAAAATGAGAATAATGGTTATAATGCCTACATAACAGCATTTTAGAGAGAGGGGACTGAAAAGACAATGAATGTGAAAATGCTTAGCATATAAACTATATAGTGCAGGGCTTCTCTTATGTGCTTAACCTCCTCATGTGGACTCTGGAAGTGGTTGAAACCACTTGGAGTTCCCACATGCAGAGTCACCTAGAGGAGGAAGAAAATGACTGGACTCAATAAAAAAAAAAACAATCTGAGTGTCATCAATACACAGAAGATGTTGGAAGCAACGGGATGAAATGAGATCAATTTGTCTAAGAGAAGAGATAGAGAAAATAAGAGGACTGGGTCATGGGATACTCCAACACAGATGTCAAATGGAGAGGAGAAGTCAGGAAAGAAGACAGAAGGAGAGAGGGGGAGAAAACAAGCAGAATATGATGTCACCTAGGGGAAACAATATTTCAAGGAGGAGCAAGTGATAAACCATGTCAAAAGCAGCTAAGAGGTCTGCTAAAATGAGTACAGATAATTGACCATTAGCTGTGGCAGAATGTAGCTCCCTATTAACCTTGATAAAGCCATTTCAGTTGAGGAAGAGTCACAAAGTCTGGAACAGGTTGAAGAAATGATGCGAAGCATTAAGGTGAATTGAAAAAGTAGAGACAAAGAGATTATTAAAGTAGTCAAGGTCATATTGAATTGACAGAGTTAGTCAAAGATATTCAGAGTCTGTGAGGACACATTCCCATAACCATTAAATATAACCATAGCCGCCTTTTTTTTTTTCATTAAGTGGCTTAGGTATGGAAAAAGTTCCTGTGAAATTATTAATTCATTTAGAAACTGAAGGTAAACTTACCTGATAGAATTTACTATTTGGAAGGAAACTATAATGTTGAGTCCCCAGTGAGGATTATAAAATAACATTAATTCATGACACAAAACAAAAAACTGCATTTTCATATAACGGGCACAATCATTCTGAAACACCAGCCTAATTAATATATGGAAGGTCTGCTTAAACATCTCATGCTTGCCAGGAAGCCACTTTATTAGGATTTTTGCTAAATGCAAACAACTGAAAGTAATTTCCATTTAAAATATGCACCAATGCATTTTTAATTTATTTAATTTTTAATTGCTTTACTGAGGAATAATCTATATACAATAAATTTCAGGTTACATAAAAAATTTGATGTATTTTAACATGTTCAACCCATGAAACCATCACATACTAAGAACATATCCATTCATTCTCCTAGTTTAGGATGCTGTAACAAAGTACCATAGACTGGGTGGTTTATAAATAACAGAATTTTATTTCTCACAGGAAGGAGAAAGATGGAGGCTGAAAGTTCAAGATGAGGGTGTCAGCATGGTTGAGTTATGGTGAGAGCCCTCTTCTGGGCTGTAGACTGACACCAGTTTGTGAAAAGAGAGCAAAAGAGTTCTCTGGGATCTCTTTTATAAGGACACTAATTCTATTCATGAGGGCTCCACCCTCATGACCTAATTACTTCCCAAGGGCCCACCTTCTAAACCATCAGACTGGGAAGGTAGGATTTCAACATGTGAATTTTGGGGGGGACACATTCAGTCCGTAATGTCCATCATACCCAAAAGATTCCTCATGCCCTTTTGTCATCCTTACCACCTGCCACTCTCTGTGTACTCTCCCTGCTCCCAAGTGACCATTTATGTATTCTGTCAGTACAGACTAGTTTGAATTTCCAATAATTTTATATACATAGAATCATACACTATATACTCTTTCATTTTTTTCTGGCTGCTTTCACTCTGAATCATTTTTCACATTCACCCATGCTATAGTTATCAATGGCTCATTCTTTTTTATGTCTAGAATACTTTTCCACTGTATGGTTTTACCACAATCTGTTTATTCATTGACCTGCTATTGAACATTAGGGTTCTTTCCAGTTTGGGGCTATTACAAAAATGATATGAAAAATTGTGTTAAGTCTTTGCATGAACATAAGTACTTAATCAGGAGAAATAACAGCCTAAGACAGGAATCATTTGATAGGGGTATGCTGAATTTTTCCAGAGACCGCCAAACTGTTTTCCAAAGTGATTGTACCATTTTACATTCCTATCACTGTATGAAAGTCTCATTTTCTCCACATCCTCTCCAAAACTTGGTATAGTGAGTCTTTTAAATTTTTAGCCGTTCTAATAGATTTGTTGTGGTATCTTCCTATGGTTCTAATTTGCATTTTCATAATGCGTAATGATATGTGGGTCTTTTCATATGCTTATTTGCCATCTTACATCTTCTTTGGTGAATTTTCTATTCAAATCTTTAGCCCATTTTTAAATGGATTGTTTTTCTTATTACTGAGTTTTAGGAGTTCTATATATCGATATATTCCAGACAGTAGATGGGTTAATCTGATAGGCTGCCATAACAAAATACCACAGACTGATGGCCTAAACAACAGAAATTTATTTTCTTACAGTTCTGGGGGCTGAAAGTCCAAGATCAAGGAAACAACAGGATTATTTTCTCCTGAGGTCTCTTGGCTTGGCTTGCAGATGGCTGCCTTCTTTCTGTGTCCTCAAGGACTCTTCTCTGTGCATGCACATCCCTGGTGCCTTTTTCTCTTCTTATAAGGACACTAGTCATATTGCATTAGGGCTCCACACTCATGACCTCATTTAAACTTAATCACTTTTTAAAGGCCCTATATCCAAATACAGTCACACTGAGGAGCTTAGGGCTTCAACATATAAATGTTGGGGGAACACTATTCAGTCTATAACATTAGGCTTTTATCAAATATTTGCTTTGTAATTATTTTTTGAGTGTCTGTTTTTTCTTTTCACTATCCTGATGGTGTCTTTCAAGGAAAAGAAGTTTGAAAATTTGATAAGGTCCAATACATCAATCTTTTATTTTGTAGAATTTGCTTTCAGCGGCATATCTAAGAAATCTTTGCCTAACTCAAAGTCACAAAGATTTTATTCTATGCTTTATTCTAGAAGTCTTAGCCTGTTAGGTTTTTCTTTTAGGTTCATGATACATTTTGAGTTAACTTTGGTGTATGATATAAAATGCAGATAGAATTTTTTTTTTTGCACATGGATAGCCAGTTATCCCAGGAACACTTGTAGAAAAGATTATCTTTTCTTCAACGAATTGACTTTGTAACCTTTGTTGAAATTCCATGTAATTGTGGTTCTAATTCTGGCCTCTCTATTCTATCCCATTTACAAAACTGCTTATCATTATACTAATACTTTCCTGAAGACTGTAGCTTCAAACTAAGACTGAAATCAGGCAGTGCTGATTCTTCAACTTCGTTTTTCATTCTCATGGTTGTTTATTACTTTCTAGATTCTTTGCATTTTCATATACATTTCAGAATTAGCTTATAAATCTATAAAAGTGCTGTCTGAGATTTTGATTGGCATTGCATTTAATCTATATGTAAATTTTGAGAGAATTGGCATTTTAAGAATATTAGGTCTTTACCTCTGTGAACACTGTGAACCTCTTGAATTATCTAGGTCTTTAACTTCTTTCAACAATGTTTTCTAGTTTTCAGTGTACAGGCATTGCACATCTTTGTCAGAATTACCCCCACATATTTCCTATTTTGATGCTGTTGAAAATAGTGTTATTTAATTTCAACTCCTGATTGTTTACTGCTAGCACATAAAAGTGAAATTGTTTTGTATATTGACTTCGTATCCTGTGATATGCTAAAACACTTATCAGTTCTAGCAGGTTTTTACAGATTCCATCAGATTTTTCTATTACAGCTTACTGTTATCTATGAAAAACAAGAGTTTTACTTCTTCCTTCTCAGCTAGATACCTTTCATTACTTTTTGACTACTGCATGTGCTGGAACCACCAAACAATGTTGAACACAAGTGGGGAGGATGAGCATCCTGTTTCATTCCTGATCTTAGCGGGAAAGTATTCAGTCTTTCAACATCAAACACAGGCACACCTTGTTTTATTACGTTTCACTTTATTGCATTTTTTTACAAACTGAAGGTTTGTGTCTAGCAAGCCTATAGGTGTCATTTTTCCAACAGCGTTTCTCACTTTGTGTCACATTTCAGTAATTCTTGCAGTTATTAATCTTATGGTGAACTGTGATCAGTAATCTTTGATGTTATTATTGTAATTGTTTGGGGGCACCACAAACTGCACCCAGCTAAGGATGGTGAACTTAACTGATAAATGTCGTGTGTGTTTTAACTACTTCACTGACCAGCCATTCCTCCATCTCTCTCCCTCTCCTTGGGCCTCCCTATTCTGAGACACAACAATATTGAAATTAGGCCAATTAATTACCCTACGATGACCTTTAAGTGTTCAAGTAAAAGGAAGAATTGCATGTCCCTCACTTTAAATCGAAAGCTAGAAATGATTCATCTTATTGAGGAAGGCATGTCAAAAACCAAGATAAGACAAAAGCTAGGCCTTTTGCACTGAACAATTAGCCAAGTTGTGAATCCAAACTGAAGGAAATTAAAAATGCTACTCCCGTGAACACATGAATGATAAGAAATTGAAACAGTCTTATTGCTGACATGGAGAAAGTTTAAGTGGTCTGGATAGAAGATCAGACCAGCCACAACATTCCCTTCTGTCAAAGCCTAATCCAGTGCAAGGCCTTAACTCTCTTCAATTCTGTGAAGGCTGAGAGAGATGAGGAAGCTACAGAAGACAAGTTTGAAGCTAGCAGAGGTTCGTTTATGAGGTTTAAGGAAAAAGTTGTCTCCACAACATAAAAATACAAGGTGAAGCAGCAAGTGCTGATGTAGAAGCTACAGCAAGTTATTCAAAAGATCTAGCTAAAATAATTAATGAAGGTGGCTACACTAAACAACAGATTTTCATTGTAGACCGAACAGCCTTATACTGGAAGAAGATGCCATCTAGGACTTTCACAGCCAGAGAGGAAAAGTCAATGCCTGCCTTTAAAGCTTCAAAAGACAAGCTAACACTCTTGTTAGGGCTAATGCAGCTGGTGACTTCCTTATATCTTTGATAGTGCTAATTTACACCCTCCCCCCCCACCCCCCCGCCTCTGGTTAAAAGTTAATCAATTTCATTGATCTTCTCAAAGAATCATCTTTAAGCTTCATTTGTTTTCTCTATTGATTTTCTGTTTCAATTTTATTGATTTCCACTGCGACCTTTATTATTTCCTTTCTCGTGCTACTTTGGATTTTTTTTTGGTTCTTTCCCTAGTTTATTAAAGTAGAAGCTGACACCGATTTAAGAAAGTTTTAAAAAATATGGGCATCCAGCGCCCAGAATTTCCTTCTATCTACGGCTTTAGCAGCATCTCACATTTTGATACGTTGCGTTTCAATTTTCATTCAGTTCAAACTATTTTCTTTCTTCCTTTGGATTTCCTCTTTGACCCATTGTATTTCATTAGCAATATTATTTAGTTATACATATTTGAGTATTTTCCAGTGATTCTTCTTTTTAAATTACTAATTTTATTATGCTCAGAAATTTTATTTTGTGTGAATTGAATCCTTTTACATTTATTGACACATTTTTTGGCCTAGTATATAGTTTTTCTTGGGAAACATTCTATGTATGCTTAAAATAATGTATGCTTTTTGCTGTTTGACGAAGTTTTCTATAAATATCAATTAGGTCAATGTTCACATCTATATCACTTACTGAGAGATGGACACTCAAATCTGCAGCTCTATTATTTGACTTTTAAATTTTTGCTCGATAGTCTATATATTTTTGCCTTAACATTTCTTGCAGTGTGGGTATGATGGTGATGAATTCTTGAGCTATTGTATGTCTGTAAAGATCTTTATTTTAATTTTCTTTTTGAAAGAGACTTCTACTAGGTATATGATTCTGGTTTGATAATTTTTTTCATATTTTCTGATTACTAAACAAGGATCTTCTGCTGATCTCCAGAGTTCTCTGCCTGTGCAACTCTATCCTCTCTGTGACTCTGTCTTATCAACTCTAAGAACTTGGTCTTCTGGGATCATTAGACAATCTCCTCAAGTAAGGGAGTCTGCCTGACTCTCCTGGGTTCCCTTTTTTGTGTCATGGACTGCGAAGTCAAGACAATAGCTGGGGCTTATTGTACTGCTAAATGTAGAGCTCACCTCATTTGTTTCCCATTTCTCAAGACCACTATCCTTCATTGTCTGATGTCCAGTATCTTTAAAAACAACTTTGCTTCTTGTACTTGTATCATCTTTTTGTTGTTGTTCCTGTTGTTGACGACTCAGTGGGAGACTACATCTGATACTTGTCACTCCATCTTGTTATTTCATTTAGTCCCAATACATATTTTTGATCTTGGATCTTTCCTATTCCATTCATTTGAAGAAGTAAAGTAAGATTTCACTACATTCATTTGAAGCATCAGTTGTCTGACCTTATGTCAAAATATTTCAGACTAAAACCTGACTCACCAAATATTTGTCAATGAAATCCTATCACCTATGCAAGTAGGAAGCATCTTCCATTTTTCTCAAATTCATTTACTTTAACTGAGAATTTACGAGATATCTGTGCTATTATCTTTATCCTTCAAGGATAAGATACAATTAAAAAGAATATCAATACAAATGAAACACATAAAAAGGAAGAAAAGGATGAGAATGTCTTTGAATAAGTGTTTGTAGTCATGTATACTACAATAATTATCTACTTCAGAATTCAAATAGTTTTTCTTTATGCCCATTCTTCATGAAAAATTCAAACTGTAGAATATTGAAAATTCTGTACCGTAGAAAAAAAAGTGCATTTATCCCAAGAAGACTGATTCATTTGTGTCTGTTTGTGTGCTCCCTCCTTCCAGTAATTATTCTAACACCTCTGACCTTGTGCAGTAATTCCATCCTTCTCTTTTCTCCATGACACGGTACTCATTTCCTACTCACAGCTTTTCAAGGCGTAACCCATTCATGAGTTGTGCTATACACAAGGTTAAAAGGTAGTACAATGGCAGCTACAGTAGATAGCTCTATTTTCAACATCCAATTGAAAATGAAAACATAATTCTAAATGAATTAAGGGGCAGTAACGCTCTGCCTGGATAGTTCTTTTCCCAGATGACATGCTACACATAAGTTTTAAATTGTTATTTTTCCAGTGCTTAGTTAAAATGAAAAAAGTAGGAAAAATGCAAGCCTCAATTTAAAAGTAGATGTGAATTCCAAGAACAAAATTATAATGCTAAAATTTTTTATGCTTAAAATACAGATTGACCACACTAATCAGTCACCCTTCACCACATAGACAAGGAAAGCCCAACTGAAATATCCAATAAGGGTTTGCCATATTTTCTGAAGAAATCGGTATCACCTACTAATATCAGGGGACTCCCTATGAAAGACTGGAGCAATGGACACATTCTCAAAACACCTGGAAATTTGGGAAACCTAAGTTTCCACTACCATTTGGGATGAAGATGGATGTGAAATACCTTTACTCCCACTGAAACAATAAGAAATTACTGCATAGACAAATCTATATATTCAGAAACATAGAAAGATAGATATTGTATACATATAAAGCCTTAAATATTATCTGTATTGTCATATATGTGAATTGCCAATTTTATTTTTATTGCACTAAAGAAGAAACTACAAGTATATGAAAATAGGGAGCATGTCCACACTCCTAAATCTGTGTGGGTGCACATAGGAAAAATGAGGTGGGGTCTCTTGAAAGGAGGCTTTGTGGAGTGGGGTCTCCCAGGCTTCTCCTTCGTGTTCCTTCATGGGGGTCACTGCTGTAGCTGACTGGAACTCCCCAATAGAAGTTGGTGATTCTGCTTTGGCAAAGTTACACTGACTAGTAGAAATCATTTAGTTTTATTGCATACTTCAAAGTAAATGTAAACATTTTATTCAAAAAATACATATTTTCTTTAAAGAGATGTGAGTGTAAAGAAATGTAAAACCTAAAAACACTGAACTCAGAGGGATGAGACTTTCTGCATTGACAAGGGGACAGATGGAGGAAACTTTCAAACCTGAGACACATGGCTGAAGCTGTGGTAAGAGGAGAGGACAGGAGAGACAGGTTTTTGGTAAAATGAAAATCTTGGTTTGGATGAGGAGAAACCAGGCAAACTTCTGACAAACCTGTGGGCTAGTGTGTCAGGCTTTAAATAGGAAAAAGCTCAGACTCAAAGATAAGTTTCTCTGCCAGGTAATGCATTTATAAAGAAATTCTGCTGAGTAATCAGAGGCTGGGAATGGCTGGAAAGCCAAAAGTTACTGTTTCAAAGTAACAATCTTGAGGTCTAGAAATCTCAGAGACTCTTGTCACACCTTCTCATTGTCACTGAGTATCATAGTTCTCAGTCCCTCCATTCCAGACCCTGTTGTATGCAGTCTCATAACATCAAGACCTCATAGTCTCACAGCCTCATGGTCTTGAAATCTCACAGTCTGTGATATGGAAAGATGTCTGTAAAACACCACTACACTATGGAAACCACTAAAATCCCCCAAGACTGCACAGCAGTTTTGATAGACTTAAGACAGTTCATATTTTCTATTTCTTAAAAGCTTTTGCACAGCAAAGAAAACCAATGATAAAACAAAAAGACAACCTACCTAATGGGAGAAAATATTTGCAAATGATATGACTGATAAGGGGTTAATATTCAAAATATATGAACAACTCATACAACTCAATATCAAAAAACAAACAACCTGATTAAAAAATGGGCAGAAGACCTGATAGACATTTTTCCAAAGAAAACATACAGATTGCTAACAGGCACATGAAAAGATGCTCAACAATGCTAATCATCAGAGAAATGCAAATCAAAATCCCAATGAGATATCACCTCACACCTGTCAGAATAACTATCAACGAAAAGATCACAAATAACAAATGTGGGCGAAGATGTAGAGAAAAGGGAACACTAGTACACTGTTGGTGGGAATGTAAATTGGTGCACTGCTATTTAAAACACTATGGGGGTTTTAGAAACCTCAGAGAACTAAAATTAGAACTACTATATGATCCAGCATTTCCACTCCTGGTATACATCTGACAAAAACAAAAACAGTTATTAAAAAAGATACATGCACCCCAATGTTCACAGAAGTATTATTTACAATAGTCAATATGTGGAAGCAACCTAAATATCCATTACTAGATGAACAGGTGAAGAAGATGTGATATGATGCAATGGAATATTACTCAGCCATAAAAAGAATGAAATTTTGCCATTTGCAACACATGGATGGTCCTGGAGGGTACTAGGCTTAGTGAAATAAGTCAGACAGAGAAAGGCAAATACTCTATGTTATCACTTATACATGGAATCTAAAAAATAAACAAACAAGTGAATAAAAGAAACAGACTCAGATATAGAGAACAAACTAATAGTTACCAGTGGGGAGAGGAAAATGGGGAGGAGCAAGTTATGGGTAGGGATTTAAGAAGTACAAGCTACTATGCATAAAACAAATAAGCTACAGGGTATATTGCATAGCACAAGGAATACAGCCAATATTTTATAATAACCTTAAGTGGACTACAATCTTTAAAAAATTTGAATCACTATGTTACATATCTGAAACTAATATTGTAAATCAACTACACTTTCTCAGAATCTTAAGGTCTCATAGTCTTCCAAGTCTTGCAGGTCCACAGTCTTATCTATCAGGCTCAGGGTCATGAAGTTCTGAGGACTAGCAATATTATAATGTTTAGTTTCAGAGTCCTCTGAATTCATTCTCAAAATGTTATGGAAACTATTGTAACCAAATCCTGATACAATTCAATTTTAGCTATCTATCCCCTTGGCAGCATAGAAAATTGAGGGTTGGGCTGAAAAACAAAAGGTCTTGGATACCTGTTACTTAAATTGCAAGCATATTTAACACAATAGCAGGAGGATCAATGAAACTGAATTCAAGTCAACGGAATTCAAAATTCTAGTATAGAAAGAAAAACAGATTGTGAAATAATGAGCTTAGGATTCACAAAGATTTCTTACACAGGACACAAAAAACATTAATTATTAAACAAAAATTTTAAACTTATGGTCCTCAAAATATGCTGTTAAGGCACTAAGAAGTCAAGTGACAAAATGAGAGAAAATATTTGCAAACATTTTTCTGACAAAGCACTCCTATTCAAATACATGCAGCTATGTGTATTAAGAAAAACAACCCAATAAAAGTGGGCAAAAGACTAAAAAAAAAAAAATTCACCAAAAGTAGATATATGAGTAGCCAGTAAGTACCTCATAAGATACTCAACATTAGTCATCAGTAAAATAAAATCAAAACAATAATGTGATAGCACTTTACACCCATTAAAAAACTGACAAAACGAAATGCTGACAACGACTTAGAGTAAATGAAACTCTCATACACTGATGATAGGAGTTAAATGGTGCAACCACTTTGGAAAACTGGCAATTTTTCATAAAGTTAAGTATATATATACCTACCCAATGACACAGCATTTGTATTCCTAGGTATTTACCCAAGAAAAGATGTGTCTCTAAGAAGATTTATCAATGTTCGTATAGCTATATTCATTTTCCAAACAGGAAATCACCCAAATGTTCAGTAACATTTGAATGTCTAAACTGTGGAATATTCATACAATAGAATGTTCCTCAGCAATAAAAATAGACTACTGGTAAGCACAGCAAC
Organism: Pseudorca crassidens; assembly: GCF_039906515.1. Lineage (NCBI taxonomy): Eukaryota > Metazoa > Chordata > Mammalia > Artiodactyla > Delphinidae > Pseudorca > Pseudorca crassidens. Next base: position 32,165,682 of record NC_090312.1, read on the forward strand.
ATAAATAAGTCTCTAAATATTATAACAAGGGAAATAAGTCTGACACAGAAACGCAAGTACATTACTATTCCAATAACTTTAAAATTCTACGACTTCAAAATGGTGATAGTAATCAAATCAGTGGTTTTAGTAGTGTAGGATTGACTGAAAAGGGGCATGAAAGAATTTTCTCTGGTGGTAAGAACAGTTTGTATCTTGACTGGGGTAGTGGTTACATGGTGTATATGTTTGTCAAAGCTCACTGAACTGGTCACTTGAAATATGAGCATTGTATTGTAGGGAAAGTACATTCAATGAAGTTGATAGAAAAATAAACAAAAAGGAAAGAGGAACCATTTTAAACAATTAGTTTAAGTATGAAAAATCTTTTAAAGATATATATAATTTATATTCTTAATGAAATATTAATTATAACTACCATTTACCGAATGTTCACTATTCGTCAAGGACTGGGATAAGCATTTTATATATACAATCTCATTCAAAACATCACAATAAAACTATAAGGTTATATTAGTTTGAAATGCCTAGATACAAAAATTTTTGGTCAGTCAGATGAAAAATATCATGATTGTACCAATTTACGTTCCCACCAACAGTGTAGGAGGGTTCCCTTTTCTCCACACCCTCTCCAGCATTTACGGTTTGTAGAGTTTTTGATGATGGCCATTCTGACCATAGTGAGGTGATACCTTATTGTAGTTTTGATTTGCATTTCTCTAATAAGTAGTGATGTTAATCATCTTTTTATTATGGAGAACAGTATGGAGGTTCCTTAAAACACTAAACTTAGAACTACCATAGGATCCAGCAATACCACTCTTGGGCATATATCCAGAGAAAAGCATAATTCAAAAAGGTTCATGGGGGCTTCCCTGGTGGTGCAGTGGTTGAGAGTCCACCTGCCGATGCAGGGGACTCAGGTTCGTGCCCCGGTCTGGGAAGATTCCACATGCCGCAGAGCAGCTGGGCCCGTGAGCCATGGCCACTGAGCCTGCGTGTCCAGAGCCTGTGCTCCGTGATGGGAGAGGCCACAACAGTGAGAGGCCGTGCACCCCAATGTTCATTGCAACACTATTTACAAGAGCCAATACATGGAAGCAACCTAAATGCCCATTGACTGAGGAGTGGATAAAGAAGATGTGGTACATAAATACAATGAAATATTACTCAGCCATAAAAAAAGAACAAAATAATGCCATTTGCAGCAATATGGATGGACCCAGAGATTGTCATACTGACTGAAGTAAGTCAGACAGAGAAAGAGAAATATATGATATCACTTATATGTGGAATCTAAAAAGCTGGTACAAATGAACATATTTACAAAACAGAAATAAAGTCACAGATGTAGGAAAAAGAACTTACAGTTACTGGGGGAAGGGGTGGGGGAGGGATAAATTGGGAGATGGGGATTGACATATACACACTACTATATATAAAATAGGTAACTAATAAGGACCTACTGTATAGCACAGGGCTCTATTCAATACTCTGTAATGACCTATGTGGGAAAAGAATCTAAAAATGAGTGGATATATGTATATGTATAACTGAATCACTTTGCTGTACACCTGAAACTAACACAACATTGTAAATCAACTATACTCTAATAAAAATTATATAAAATATCATGAGACACACATAGAGAATCTTCCTTTGCCAAACACACCATTCACACCAGGTAAGAGTGTTTTTTGTTTGCTTCATGGACTATATCCTTTGTATATACTGCCGCATAATCCTTATGTTAACTAGTTTATGTTCTGAAACATTTATTTCACCAACTCTGTTACTGTCAGCAGAAACAATCCTGCCATATTTCCTATTTGTCTGGTATCATAACACCTTGGCATCCACAGCTGGGTGGGTCAGCTATCCTGTGTGTTGTACTGCCAGGGTCTCTTCTAACCAGACAATAAAGATAAATCAACAGATACCATCTCTGGGGAAAGAAACTATCGGCACAAGATTAAATCTTGTTCTGTTGTCTCTTATTCTATAGCAAAGTGACTAAAAATAGTGTTGCCTAAGTTTTGTTCCCTCTGTCTCCAGTCTCCTATCCAGTCTTCTGGAAAGCAGAGAGGAATTATATGTCCTTCAAGTCCTGCAAAGTTCTAAAAAGACTTAGTTTGTTATTTACACCAAGGTACCTTTAAACATTTGAATTTTAGATCACACATGTAGCCTTGAGAAGTTATCAAATGCCACTGTGCATTTTCTTGGTCCCACTACAGTAAAAGCCATATCTAAAACATGACTTTTCATCATGAATAGTCTGTATGCAATACTATTACTTGTCTTTCTTCTCTTCCTGTTTAATTTTCTCCTCAATCACATTGTAAACCAAATTGGAGCCATGAAACTTCTACGGCAATGAAGCAATCAATAGCTTGACTACTTAAAAAACCACAACAAAACCCGCCTTTCAGCACAGTTACAAAATCTCAGACTCTTTTATCCTCATCTTTTACTGCACTGACTTACAATTCACACCCATGTGGCTTTATAATGAGAAGAGGGTTAGAAATGATATAATTCTTCTTGATAAGAAAAAATCTGAAGTCAAGCTAAAAGAAAATGTTATTTAAGATATTTTATGATGCTTTCTGTAATGTAGAAAATAAAGTATAAAATTACTACATTCTGATTGTTTCTTAAGAAAATGTGTTCACAATAACATAGCCATATCTGAAAGACAAGAATGGAGCTAAAGTAAGTTGTAAATTTACATGGGCAATAAAATAGGAAATCTCTCCCTTGGTTAAAGAGAGCTGAAGTGTTCAGTTCAAATGAAATTTATTAAAGGCATTTGAACAAAAATTGGCAAGCTTGAATTTTGCATTGGGCTGTTGCAAATAATATATTCTGTGATGGTATTTTAATAGGTAGAGCTATAAACCTGAATATAATTATTTTGAAAGGGCTAATGCAAAGTTATATCTAAATGCCAATTTCATCTCTCTGAGCAATGTAATTGATTGATAAGAATTTTTATTCCCACAGTCTCTTCCACATACCATAAAAATTCAGTGCTACCTCTCAGAAGAGATCTCAAATGATATGACATGTCTATCTCCAAAATAAGAAAATACAATTAAAATTTATAAGTTTACTTTTTTATCAAAACAATGTATGATGCATAATGATTCAGAGATATGTGATATTCTTCTTGTATATTTTGGGAATTAAGAATGAAGTCTATAACTTCATTTACATCCATATACTTTGTGTTTTCTTTAATAGTTTTAAAAACCCCAAACTATTTATTATTTTGTTTCCATAATAAAGGTAAGCGATTCTCAGATTTAGTATTCCATTTTTACTTCATATCCTAAAGGTAGGATTTCTACAATAATTTCTCTATTCATGTCATCCTGGACTTCCTGTGATCCAAATATCAACATACATGGTAAATATATATGAGATATTCATAGCAGAAAATGAAGGTATCTACCCAATACCTATTTAACTCTTCTTTCTTGCTAACATAACTGCAGTTTTGTTTGGGACATCAATATACCTAGAGAAAATAATTTAATCTCTCAGCCTCAACTGCAGTTAAGGATGGTCATGTGTTATATTTCTAGATGAGTTGTTGGAGATAGCTTTTGTTAATAAATAAAAAAAGGGAGTCTTCCTACCAGCAATATGGATAAAATGCATAGATAGCTTGCAAGCATGAGGAGAAAAATTCTGTGTTAAGAAGAGCAGATCTGGAAATCAGAAGGCAGTTAATTTTTTGATGATACTTGAGCTGAGGCACCAAACCTGAATTACATATTTCCTAATTTCATGCTATTAAACAGGAAATCTAAACCAAATCTGGTTAACCTCTTTTGGTGCTTTTGTTATGTGCCCTGGGCACAACTGTGATACTGTGTTCTTATTACCTAGTTAGAAAAACTAACTTTTCTTTAAAATATATCAGTCCCTACCTTTTCCATCACTTCACTGATGTCTCTACCTTGAAACTCAGTCTTGCCTGATTTCTGAGCCAAAAGCAGAGAGAGCAATAAGTATATTAGGTATTTTAGCACCATCGTCTAGACAGTCTTGCAATAAATCTTGTTGTCAAGAGATCAGGATTTAGCACCTGAGCACTCCTATACCCTGGAATAATGGCTTCGTCTTTTGAACTCATTTTTTCTCTCTAGCATTGTAGTTTTCTCTTGGACTGGAGGGAGGCTTAAGTCTCCGTCAATTTAATTTGTATAAGAACCTGATATTCTTCTTAATCCTTGCCAGTGTCCTCCTAGAATAAGGTTGCTGGCTGCTGGTTAAATACTATGTTTCAGGCTGTGCAAACGTCTTATTTTGGGTTAAATTGTGCAGTCATTCATTTGCTCTAAGATCCCATTGAGCTTCATGCCTGAAACCTCTTCCATTATTACTGATCTTGGAAGCAGATATTACCCCATGAATTTATCGTGTAATTTGAAATTCATAATTTCTTTCAAAGCTAAAAGTTTGTACTGGACATGGTTTGAAATTGTAAAGTCCACCAGAATTAGTAGTGATTTAAGGCTTGACCTGAAAATAACAGAAAGTGACAGCTTCTCCACTGCTTTTGGGCTTTAAAAATCTTGAAACTTTCAAGAACTGATGAGCCATAGAACTTTAGGGGCAGAGATTTACTCCTCTGTGAATTATCCATGTGTAAAAAAAAGCATTTTATTTCAGACCAAAAATTCCTCAAAGACTCAGAAGATCTGTATTGTTCTGTAGAGTTCAATAGGCTCTCTACTCACTATTGTCAAGTGAGAAAGGGCTGAGAGATTTAACTTTTAACCAGCCACATTTCAGTTGCTAAGATTTCAACAAAAGGGAATCACTCCTTTGCACATATTGATGAAAGCAACGTGAATGTGAATGGGGTGTGTGTGTGTGTATGCACATACCTATATACACATATATTCAACTTCGGTGACAACCATTGAATAATTAATGATGATACTTCCATACTGTGATTTTAGTGAGAATAAGAACACTATACTTAAAGACCATTTTGAAGAATTATGTGGAATATCTGTGTTATGATATTCAACAGATACATGTTTCTTCCACAAAATAAAAGAACTTACAAAAGAGAAAGACCTTCAAACTATTATAGTTGTAAACACTATGAATTTTACACACTTCACCTAATTTAGTCCAGATAAGAAAGTGTAACTTATACGTACCAGTTCTGCTTTATTTACATGTGCAACTTTGTGATGTTACTCTTTGACCTTTATATAAGAAACTAATCGATGAATCTATTTTGAACTTCAGACTCAAAGCATTCTATCTTTTGAAGGACTGATAGACATACATTTATCAGATAATATCAATGTTATTTTTCTTTGTATTTTTTTTTTGAGCCTGAGTGTCAAAACCACAGAACTAAGTTCAAATGCTTAGTTACAGCAACCATCACATCCCTTTTCCAAATGCATTTATCTCCCTTCATCATGACCAAAGTCCATGTGTATAAAGAAGTTTATCTTCTTTACCTTAAAAGCTGTTACCAATTGTATGTTTTTAAAATATTAAGCCCCTTTAATTTTGTGAGGGAAATAAAGGGAGAGTCAAATAAATATGTATGAAGATACAGTCAAAATAGTTGAAATGTAAAAATTGAAATAATTTGAATGTAGTATGAATATTGAAATAATAACAGCTAGAATGTGAATATTGAAATAATAGCTAGAAAATGTCATATAACTAGTTTGACTACTATTTAAAATGGGTTGATTATTTATTTTTACATTGTTTACAAACAGGCTGAAGAGTTGGATCTTTCAAGTCAATTAGCCTGTTAAATAATACTATTTCAACTGTTATCAGAAGCAGTGAGAAATTACAGGGGAAAAATATAGCATAATTCTCTATGACTGACACTGTTCCAGCAGCATTTGCAATTTAATTCTGAAATATAAGTGATGCCAAAAAACAAAATCACCAAATTTTAATAAATATATATGAGAAACAATTTATTTCTCATATATATTTATGAGAAATAATTTATTTCTCATATATATTTATGAGAAATAATTGCTTACCACAATGGTACAGAAAAAATTTATTACTATATGATCATTTTACATTATAAAAATAAGACATGCAAAAGGGGTTTAGTTTAGAGAAATTGGCATTATTACTAACATCATTTTGATATAATTGAGAAAAAAATATGAGACGAATGAAAAGTTTTTAGAACATGATATTCAAGAAAGTTTTTAACCTTTGTTTTGTTTTTGGTCATTGTCAAGGTGGTTGTCTCAAGGTCATTGTGCAGTAAGCTGTTAGTAAAAACCAAAACATGACTATGTAAATACTGTATGAGTTTCCCACCCTTATACTGAGGACTTTCTCTCAACTGTCTCCTCCTCTTGGTGAAATATCTTCATATTCCCTAATTTCAGCGTATTCCATAATAATATGTCTAACTATAAAATTATGTATTTATACAGTATGTATATATAAAACATATATACATACACACAACACTCAATACTCATGTCAATATTAGGGAAAGTAGGAGATTCTTTAAAATACATTTATAAGGACAAGGAAAAAGAGGCCCAGACAATACAGGTCGGGCAGAGATATCCATTCAGTGTAAACAGAGAGAAGCAGAAGACAGATCACACATTTCATTGAATCTAAAAGTCATTAATTTTAAGATCAAGTATTTTTTTCATCACCAAGAAAGGAGAAAAGTTGCAGGCAATTACACTATGACACATCATTGATTTGAAGATGCATTCTGATGTCAGTATTATTAAATGTGAAAAAGTCCATCTTAGAATCAATGAAATGTATATGTAGTGTTTTGTCGCTTTTCTATTTTCAGTGATATCTTTTTAAAATATCCATTTTCAAAGATTAATATTTTAGATTAACATTAAAGATAAGCTTTGGCTTCAAACAACTGAAATATTAAATGAGAATGTTGATAAGCTGCAAAAGTTCCCTTTTCTCATGAGTTATTGCTGAAGTCTAAAATGTGTTCAGTGCCTTCTTAAAGGAAAAGTTTCCTTTGCCAATAAACAAGTTATAGATTTGATAGAAATGAGTGCTCATTATTCATGTCTGGAACTTCATGGGATCAACCCCCGAGTTAATAATTAATGAAGAATTGGGAACCTATTTGCCTATTTTTTTTGTTTCTTCTAGATTAGTGTTTGAAGTGCAACTCTCTATTATTAGACTAATTTCTCCCTCCAATTTAGAACCCTTCAACAAATGTGTTATTCAGTCTTCAAAACAAATGCATTTACCTTGCTCAAATTAATGGGACTCTTAGGCATCTGAATCTTCCTTCCAAATTTGTAGTTCTTTTCATTAGCTGTTACATAATTAAATAGTGCAGTCTGCTATCTCACCATAGTACAGATTTTAAGCCCAACTCTTCCTTTTCTAATCAATGCTAAATGTTAACTCTTGGAGATAAAAAGGTCAAAGTCAAATAAGGTTATTGTAGGTTTCATTAATAGCATGACAGCTTTGAGTTATGAGCATAGTTTGTAAATTACAGTATGGATATCAGTTTATTAATTCATCTTTAAACTATATCTAATTCTATTAGAATTAGAGTAGGCTGAAAAGAGAGAAAATCCAACTTTAGTTAGTGTAAAATTAGAATAAGTCCTTATGCATGTTGCTTCTTTAAAAATTATATTTTAAAATATGAAATAGCTATCCAGTAAATTGGATCTATGTCTGTCTGCTACTATATAGCTAACAGTAAAACAAGATCCCTCCTCTGAGCTGATGACATAGTGTTATTATGATGCCTGTGACCTGATTGAGACACTGACTATTTGAGTTACATAGTATAAAGAGCACACCACTAGCAACTGTTCTAATATCTTGGCACCTTATCTGTTGGATGTTACGTCAGCAGTCCCCAATCTTTTTGGCACCAGGGACCAGCTTTGTGGAAGACAATTTTCCACGGACAGGGGGTCAGGGGGATGGCTCAGGCGGTAATGCGAGCGATGGGGAGCGGCAGATGAAGCTTTGCTCAATAGCCCGCCACTCACCTCCTGCTGTGCAGGCGGGTTCCTAACAGGCCAAGGACCAGTACTGTTCCATGGTCCCGGAGCTTGTGTTACATGACAAGAGAAAAACATATGTGAGCTGTAATGTTGTGGCTGCCATGAAAATCATTTACACGAGTTAAGACGTATTGCTTTACTCAGGGCTTTTAGAGTAGAAGAATTAAGACTTCCATTTAAAAATTAATTTTTGAATTAAAAAAACCCTGCAATCAGTATTATTGTTTACTCTTTTATTCAGTGTCACATTTAATCTTTGTGCCTCAATTTCCTCATCCAAAGGGACAATAATATACCAGCTTGGCCTACTTCTTAGGGTTGTTATATCAAATGAGATAATGTATTGGAAAGTATTGATACCTTACACTCCTGCCATAAGGCAATATGTGGGATACAACATGATTAAATGGCATAAAATAAGGAGCTGCATTTTTTTTCAAGGTTAATGAGCTGACTGGGGTGAACTCAGCTAGCCTCTAAGAAATTCCATCCCAATGGATCCATGTCCTGTGTATGGTCTAGTGCCACCTGGTGGCAGATTTGACTTTTGGTTTAAATATTGGTGGGAGTAATTCTGGGTTCTGTGGCTGGTTGGAAACTGCAACACTGCAGCAGGGGTTCCAAAAATCTGGTTGTTGTCTGTTCCACCCATATTGAGGATATCGGGGACAGGTAATAGTGGGAATGAGAGACTCAACTTACACCTCCTCAGCTGCTGCTGCTGTTTTCCTATATCAACCTATTCTTGTCCTTCTGCCCATCTCCATGCCAAAAGATCAGTCTATTCCAGCTGGAGGACATAAGGTGAGTAAGCGGAAGACAAGAGCCATTCCACCATCAACAACTGGATTATATCTAAATGTGAATAGACAGTATTTTTCCTTTGGGTGATCTTCAAACTACAAAGTAACATGAATAAAGTATTATAATACAAATATTATAATGACAATATCTAGAAGTTTCTGTAATACATTTTATCTGAAAAACACTGCCATTAAAAAAAAACAAACTTTGTCTTTTCATGTTAACATTTGTACTTTTTATTAGTGGAAATATGGAAATACTGGTTTTCAACTCACCTTTTAAAATCCCCCAAACCTACTTAAAGAAGAGGCTAACTGTGTGACAACTGAACCCACAAATGTAAAATTATCTAAAACATTATCTTGTGGCTTCATCTGACTGCAAAAGATACTGGGAAACTTAATCCCTGATGGGTAGTCACTTCCCAGCAAGAATTCTGCACAACAGAATGGAAAAGCGTTATTCAGTGGACAGCTCAATACCTCTTCCACACCTATTTGCCAAGCTTTTATATATTTTGAGCACCACGTGGGGTGTTTTATAAATTTGTAAATTGATTAATAACATTTAAACATTTGAAGATTTCACCAAAACAGATTTTCATAATTCCTTCTTTTCTTGGAAAAAAATCAGATGATCTGGCACAACTGGGCCCACATTTCCTCTGGGCAACAATTGGTTGGAGGTGAGAAGCAGCTGGCTACACGCTCTCCAGTTTGCTGGAAGAAGTACCTGAACAGCTTCACTCATTAATTTGCCCTCCTAAACCTGTAGTCACTGAATCTGGGACCACTGACAAATCATCAGATGAAAAACCTGATTTTCAAAACACTGGGAAATTCTCAGTTTTAGGGGATATTCAGAGAAAGAAGAGTCACTTAGTATAGGTTGCTTTTCTGTGCAAACTGCTCCAAATATAAAATTCAGAGCATGTGTAGAGAAAAATAGTAGGCATATAATGTCTACGTTAAAATCAAGTTAAGGATAAATGCATTTACATTTAGAAAGAGAGGGGGAAAAGGGAGTAAAAGAGAAATGAAGGAGGACAAAGACAGGGTTAGGGACAAGCAGAAATGTAAAGAAACAGAGGGACTTCCCTGGTGGTCCAGTGATTAAGACTCTGTGCTCCAAATGCAGGGGGCCTGGGTTCGATCCCTGGTCAGGGAACTAGATCCTGAATGCCACAACTAAAGATCCTATTCAAGATCTTGCATGCCACAATGAAGATCCCGTGTGCCACAACTAAGACCCGGCGTCAGCCAAATAAATATTTAAAAAAATAGAATAAGTGAGAAGTGAGAAGACAACTTTTTTCAAGTAGAGAGAGATGTTGGCAGCATTCAAAGAATTTGAAGGAATCTAATAAGTAGAAGTTTTCCTAGTATTTCATGTATTTAGCAATGTTTATCTAGCAAGAGATAACAATATAATGATGATGATGAATGATATTAATTCATAATGACAACTAAGATTTATGGAGTTCTTACTCTTTGCTATCATTACACTAAGTGCTTTTTATGGATTGTTTCATTTGATCATTTCAGAATTATGGCTTAAAATCCACATAAAAGTGTTGATTGCTTGCCTATGTGACAACAGGCAGACTGAAATGCAGAGATGTCCAGTGAGTTACAAAGTTCCTCTCTCCATGAGGGAAGCTTAAACAATTTCAATAAATTCTTGATTGGCTGCCCTAATAGACAAGAGAAGTAGTGAGAAACACTATAGTAGTAGAAACTCTAAAGTTTGCTTCATAATTTATTATATGATATTACTTTGTAATAGATCGTCCTTGAAAAATATTATGTTGAGTTGAATATTACATTTTTCATAACATCTTTTATCTATGGTAGCAATGGTAGAGAGCTAAGAAGATTCTAATGTAGAAAATCGACCCAGCTGTCATCATCGTTGGGTATTATTTTCAGAGACAATACTCTTCAGAAGTTCAAAGATATGTTGCTTCTACCTACTCATCATTTCCTTGAACAAGTGGTTTTCTTTCACATTAGACAAAGTTTACTTATTTAAATTATTAACAACTATCTAGGTATGTGAAGGCATACTAATGATTAATGTTAAGCGTGAGTTTAGGTTTAATACTAGGAAATAAAAGAGGAACTTGAAATTTAGATAGAAATCCAAAAATCAGTGTTGTTTTTTTCCAAGAATGTTGGCTGCATTTTCCTTCTAAATGGTATTTGGAATGTAAATTCTATACAGAAACTTAAAAAAAAAAAAAACACCTGTGATTAGTCTGACATTGTCTTTTTGCTAAATAATAAGCAAGGTACTAAGCTTGTGGATATTATATGTAAATAAAAGAATAAGAGGAATATTGAGATAATGCTTCCAGCGGCAATAATTTCAGGTCACTGAAGTCTTAGAAGTTATTTTCTACCAGAAAGTCTTGAGAAATTATAAATTAGATAGGTTCATAAGACTGTTCTTATCTTGAGTGTTATATATATATATATTTTTGTGTGTGTGTGTGGTACGCGGGCCTCTCACTGTTGTGGCCTCCCCCGCTGCGGAGCACAGGCTCCGGACGCGCAGGCTCAGCGGCCATGGCTCACGGGCCTAGCCGCTCCGCGGCATGTGGGATCTTCCCAGACCGAGGCACGAACCTGTGTCCCCTGCGTCGGCAGGCGGACTCTCAACCACTGCGCCACCAGGGAAGCCCTTGAGTGTTATATTTTTGTTGTTAAAGATTCTTGCCTTGTTGCATCTAAGGACTATCAAATTATTTCATTATTCACCTCAAAATCTTCCAAGCATCCTTTCTTCTTTTCTGAGAATTTTAATTGAATTTAGTGCATAAGAAATTGGATTGTCATCTCTAGAAAGTAATGATATGTTAGAATTTTAAAGTTTCCTTTAACAATTGAAAACTGTTGTATGTTTATTTATCCTGCTACTTTTTAAAAACCGAAGTTGAAATGAGGCATCATCCAAAGATAAAAACCCTAAAATGGAAAGTTTTTTTTTTACAATAAAAGCTTATTTTGGTTTGTGTTCAAATATCTGTCACTCTCATAAGAGTTTCATAACATGTAATCATCAAGTATATCTCATTCTCATTATTTTTACCACACATAAACAACAGTAAAAAGATGCAGGGCTCCATTTCATGCAAATACACTTTGAATTTCATTAGTTCTTTGTTTTGAAACAAGATCTTGGTCCATTCTCCCATTTTTCTCTTTACCCAATCTATAAAGCCGTATGTTTTGATCATTCACCCAATCCAGGACATGGATTCTCATGCATTCCTCCCACACACTTTAAAAGTGTTGAAGACTTATCACATCACTCCCCTGAAAAGTCAGGCTCATTGGCAAGCCAGGGGAATGTGGAGAATATTTCACTTGAAGAACTGCCCTTGAAAGTCCAGCAGTGGACTGGCCATTGTTTCAGCTGAGAGTCACTGCTATAGCTGAGATAAAAACATGTCACAGAAAGGAGAATGTGCTGCTGCATCCAGCAAAGGGCCCTCAACCCCCTCCTTAAGAATACATGAGGATGGAGGACAGAGTTTAAGCATCCTGACTGACTGCTCACATCACATCTATTTCCTCTCACCTTTGTGCCTGAATGATGGAAATGACACAAACACCAATATCTAAGCTCCAGACAAATTCTAACAGGAGACTTCAAATGGACCCCAGGGAATAAGGTAGCTCAGGTGTATCCATTCTCAGAATTTAAGAACAAATGTTAGAGCCAGATAGCAGTGTAGCTGACCCTTGAATAACATGGGTTTGAATTGTGCAGGTCCACTTATACACAGTTTGTTTTTTTATAGTAAATACTGCAGTACTACACGATCTGTGGTTGGTTGAATCTGTGGATGTGGAACTGTGGGTATAGAGAAACTGCATAAATGGAGGGCCAACTCTAAGATATATGAAGATTTTCAACTTCTCAGAGGGTCAGCTCCCCAATCCCCACATTGTTCAAGGGTCCACTGTAATCACAATTTAAGATGAATAAAGGAAAAAATAAGAAAGTCTATATGCAGAAAAATGGAGCAAAAAGGAAAGCAAGCATAGCACAGTATGCTATGTTTGATTGATAAAAAATGTCTGTGTTTAAAGAAGATTTTTTTTCCCCCAGATAACAGAGGAAATATTGGATAACATTACCTTCTTAAAGGAAATTAAAGAAAATACTGATTCTGTGCAATGGAGATGGCAATGAGATGATTAAAAAAAACATGCTGGAATGAAAGGGAAGTTAGCATAAAATACATTAAGGAGGAAAATGACACTGATGATCTTAAAACTGCTTTGGAGGCAGAAAAGAGAAGTAACAATGTAAAAGCCTCTGAATGGATAACAGATTTCAGAATATCACACAGTTTAAAAGCATGTGATTGAATACATGATCATCAAAATTGTAGAATATAATGGAAATCCATCAGTGAGATAATAGTCGTGCTTGAATATGAAACAAGAAGAAATTCAACAGACAAAAATTCAAAGATAAACTATCCCTGAGTTGAATGAAACCTAAAACTATGGATTCATGGGGCTTATCATACAGAGAAAAATATATTAAAGACCAGCTAACACTCAGAAACATTTTAATGAACTTACTGATCTCTTAAGAATAAGGAAAGAATCCTTCATATATCTAGACCAGAAGGTCACCTATGAGTGAAAAAATTAGTCTTGCTTTAAACTGTCAGCAAAAATAGCTGTTATATGAAAGTGTACTTTACACAGAATGTTCATATACTAGGTTTCCATACAGTCCTGTCAAGGCAAAGACAACAGAGACTTGATTATGTGAAGATTCAGGAATATACCATGTGTATGTACATCCTGATGAATCTACTTGAATATATAGTTTAGTGCAATGAAAAATAATCAAAATGTAAACTTTATGAAAGTTTAGCTCTGTTTATGTTTGAACACAAAATTAACATTAAACGGTTATGTTATAAATTATATACATAATAATATATACATTAGTTGTTAAGAAGAAAAGCTGCATATGATAATAATATTATGGGGACCAAAATCCTATAATATAGTGTGACAAACCCCCCAGAAGGAAGGAGATGAAAAATGCAAGATTAAATATCTTAATTTTCTCATATCTCATTAAGGAAGAGATTCGTTACCTCCTGTTGCAATGTAGAAAGAATATACATTGAAAATTATAAACAATATTTTAAGTTATAATATACTTCCTAAATTACAAAGCAGAAAATAAACTAAGCTCTTTCTAAAAACTGGGAAAGAAAATAATAAAAGATGAATAATGAAAATATAATTAAACCATAATACAAATTGTCTTATAACTACTGCTCCAGCGGGAAGAAAAAAACCAAACACTGTTTAAAATCAAAGGATGCAAACTGATTGATCTGAGGAGGGGGAACCCAGCTATATAGGTACCTGACCAGTGATCTGCTTTAAAGATAAATAAAAACAAAAAAATCCACAAAAGTTTTATATATATATATATATATATAAAATCTTAACTTGGTGTTTGTAAAATAGATACACACACCAACTAAACGCAAACAAAAAGAAAGGCTGAAAATATCAATATCAAAGGAAGTTATATATAATAACTTTATACTGATGAAGGGTTAAATTCATAATGGAGATCTAGATGTCATGAATATTTATGCTTCTAAAAATATTATATAAAATATATAAAGCAAAACCCTCAGAAATATAAGGGAAGATAATAAGAATCACAGTAATAATGGATTATTTATATTTAATTTTCTCAATCTTTGACAGACTAAGAAGACAAAATATGACTAAGGATATTAAAACTATTTCTCTATATATATTATATAGAATACACTTGTTTTTCTAGTCACCATTTTATGAAATTGATGTCTTATAAGACAATAAGCTAATCTCAATCAATTCAGACAACTAGAAACTAGGTAGACCAAATACTTTAAATAAAATACAATAATACTATAAATAAAAACATAGGAAAAATAAAAATTCAAACATAATTAGTTTTTCAAAAATCTCTCAGAATTCCACTTCCATCATGATAAAGTAAGCCATCACAGACCAACCCTGACACTGATGACAACTACAAATTCTGAACAAGACACCAAAAAAAACCAAAACAAAAACAACCCCCCCCCCCCCCACTATCTAGTGATTCTAAAGAGGAAACCAAAGCAGGCAAGTAGGTGAGGGGAATCTAAACAACCACAGCCATTAATGAACCTGCTCATGAGCAAACATGCTCTGAGCCAATTGCATTAAGAACTATTCTTCCTTAGGGGAGGCATGTAAGAGAGTGGAAGGAAAATAAAGGAAACTTTGAAATATTTCATTAAATAAAATATTTCTGCCACCAAAAAATAAAAATTAGAAAACCTGAGATTGAAAGACATTTCAGTTCAAACATATTAAACTATATATATATATATATATATATATATATATATATATATATATATATATATATCCTTCCATGTGCTTGAATTTTACACTGTTAAATTTTACTTAAAATAAATGGTGTATGGGGCTTCCCTGGTGGCACAGTGGTTGAGAATCTGCCTGCTAATGCAGGGGACACGGGTTCGAGCCCTGGTCTGGGAAGATCCCACATGCCGTGGAGCAACTAGGCCCGTGAGCCACAACTACTGAGCCTGTGCGTCTGGAGCCTGTGCTCCGCAACAAGAGAAGCCACGATGGTGAGAGGCCCGCGCACCGCGATGAAGAGTGGCCCCCGCTTGCCACAACTAGAGAAAGCCCTTGCACAGAAACGAAGACCCAACACAGCCAAGAATAAAAATAAATAAATTAAAAGAAGGCTCAACATTAAAAATAAATAAATGGTGTATGGTTTGGACTCCGTGATTCGCCGGAGTTTTGAGATTTTCCAGGAATGGAAATGTAACCGAGTAGGACCCTATGGAGCCTTCCTGGGACAGACGCCTCCCCCATATCCTCTCTGAAGTACCTAGATAGTATTGGATGCTCATTTCCTGAGTTGTTTTACAGATACTAAAATCACCACCAAATGGCAGAAATTAACTACTTGATGATCATGAGCCCCCAGACCACTGGCGCCTAAGGACTGATAACGTTAACCACCCTGTTATATCACCATCAACCAATCAGAGAATTGTGCACGAGCTGATCACGTACCCTGCTAACCCCCTCCCTCACCTGGAATTTAAGAATGCCTTGCTGAAACACTTTCGGGAGTTCAGGATTTAGAGCACGAGCTACCCATCCTCCTCGTACTTGCGCCTTTACAATAAATGCTGCACTTCCCTTCACCACAACCCAGTGTCAGCAGACTGGCTTTACTGCACATCAGTGAGCAGGTGCAAGTTTGGTTTAGTAACAGAAATAGATCAAAATCTTTACATAGTTTGACCAATCTGAAGAATAGAGAAATGTAAAAAGCCGTTTTGAGCCTTGAGAATTATATAGATGTGTAGCAACTATTATAGTCTATCAAAAAATTGCATTGAAATTCTGAATTAATGGGAATGTTTAAGTCTTTTTCTATCCTGATTTCCTCACTGAAACACTTGGCCATTCATGTCAAGACTGAATAGCAGCTGAGCATCGGAGCATAGTTTCCAGGATCTGTAGCAGCTGAATGAGATTGAGTTGTAATCATATTGGATGTGTGAGTCACCAATTTGAGGTCTGTCATATTTACAGCAAAAGACCTAGGTTGAGACAAAACCAGAGACAGACATTGCAATAACAATCAGTTCTTGGATAATTTTACGGGTAAATTCAGCATGCTTTAACACAGAGGTTTCAAAACAGTCTTTAAATTGAATTTGGTGTAAAAGAAAAGACTGAAGCATTCAAATGTAGTTTTGGAACAAATGTTAATCTCCCAACGCCAAAAGATATTTTTGCCAAGATTTCAGGCAAGATTATTTGGACATGCATTAGTTTAATTTGGTTGAGTATACTCTGAATAATCCCATCATACAAGGCTAAGAGCACAGGTTATGAAGAAACCTGAGTTCTAATAGCAGCTTTTCCTGTACTAAAGTGGCCTAGGGCAAACTATTTAACCTCTCTGTGCCTCATTTTCCTCTAACATAAAATGGGAACACAGGGTTGTGTAAGAGAAATAAGCATGATTAACACAGTGTTAAGCAGAGAGAAAGTGCTAACTCAGTATTTATTATTATTTACAGTTTGTACTTTCATGAACTCCACAAATTCATTACCAAAATGATTAATCTCATTTTTAAACCTTGTTTGACTTCAATCCTTACAAATTAAGCAAAATACGTTTTTTCTATTATTTTTAAAGTTTGTGAATGTATGATTTTATTTACTTGTTTTTTTGTTTGTTTGTTGGCTGCACCAAACTGCTTGTGGGATCTTTGTTCCCCAACCAGGGAACCAGGGATTGAACCAAACCCCTTGGCAGTAAAAGTGCCCAGTCCTAACCACTGGGCTGCCAGGGAATTCCCTACACTTATTTTATATTTTTAAAATGTGTCCACATTTTTTATATTCTGCTTGTCATTAATTAGCCATTTTAACTATATTATCATTGTCAATTAACTATCATGGCCAATTGCCTAACTATAATAAAGTGATACACTATTTTGATTTGAATTAGCCAAATTCAAGTTTATACCTGAAAAATACAATTTTCAGTCTTCATTGAACTTTTCACAACTTTCAAGAATTTATTTTTTGATATAAAAGTAATTCCACATTAGTGGAATAAAATCATGGTTTGGGGTTCATAATGTAACTCCTTTTATCTACTTTTCTGCAAGAGTGTTTTCAACTTCAAATACAGGTCTTGACACATTTCTTGATCTGTGACATGTTTGGAAGACAGAAAATTGAACAAAGTTGATTTCTTTGATTATTACTCAAGGAACTAGGTTGAATCATCGGGTTGCTTCCCAGTTCTCACTGATCTGTTTTCACAGTTTAGCTTCATTACTTTATTTGAAGTAATTTCCTAGAATACCATGAACAACCATATTTCATATAAGCATAAAAATAACCGAAACCTAATGGAAAATAAACCTTTTTTCCCCATTCTATAATAGAGTCTAATCCACCTTATATTTTTCTCCCTAATGATACTACTACCCCTTTGTGATAACCCATTGTTTTGCCTGATTCCTTAACTCATTAAAGTAAAATTTATTCTAATCTTGTTTTTCCAGTTCTTTTGTTCTGCAACCCTCCCTGTACCAACCCACAACATGGCATGAGTTGCAAAAGTCAATAGGTGACCTCCTTCAGGTCATTAACAGAAATAGAACATCAAATAGGAATGAGTCCAATACCAAATAAAATATTAGACTGCAACCTGAAATCAACAACAATATAACACAACAGTAGAACTAGACAATACTTGGAGGTGGCTACCATGTTCTCAATCATTCCTGGTTTTGATGGGAATGGTGCTGCAACACAGGAGAAGACTCCTGCCCTTACGATAGTATTACATGGCTCTGTCCTTTCGACCATGCTGACTGACTCTAGGGTAGATACTTGATCCTAGTTGGGCTGGTAATATTCCCTTTCTAAACAGCTGGAAACTTAGGGTGAAGGGGCTCATGTACTGAAATCATTTAGAGTTGAGTCATGTCAACGTCAGAGCCCTGGAGAGAAAGCATGAACTCCTACCCTACTACCTACCCTTTGAGTGAACTATTATGAGTATTATAATTATTGTTATCTATTTTCTAACATTTGTTGAGCACTAGTGTGTCAGAGGCTGTGCAAGGTGATCACTGAGCATTAGGTCATGTAATCCTTTCAACATGAGGAAACAGGTTTTGTGAGGTTAAATAAACGGTCACATGTCCCACAGCTAGTCAGTTATAGAAACGCTGTACAAATCCAGAACTTATTTCTTAACCATTGATTTGTTTTCCTTCAGCAAATGCTTATTAAACAACTTCCAAGTAGCAGGTAAACTTAAGAGAATAGAAACATGCGCACCAATATGCTTGACAATATTTTTTTAAATCTGAATTTTCACTCAGAGCCACCCATTTCTAAAAGGTTATCATGTAGATATTTAGGAAAAGCATCAATGTTACTCATCTCAACTTTTGGTTTCTCTATGATTTGTCTGGAATCTAGAAATTTTTTAAAAAGTAAAATTTTAAATACATCCCTACTCTATACTCAGCAAGAGCTAATTTCCAAAATTCTAAACCACAGGACATATTCAAAAAGAACACAAACCAATCTGGGAATAAAGTTTAGATGAAAGGTGGGAAATTAGATATAGATGTATAGAGCAATACCCTTCACAGAGAAGCAAGGCCCTTTGAAAATTGCTGCAGCCCATCTCAAGCTGAAAAATAACAAAGAAACTGCTATCTGGTAATATGTGATAGTCCCTATGCTAACTTATCATTTCAATAGCTTGCATGAGTAATTTAAAAATACATGCAATTAGCTGCAAAGTTAATGCATCTCTTAAGGCCAACAGAAAGCTAAAATGAAAGCTTAGAGCTGTTTCCTTAGCATACTGGGACTTGAATGCAAAGAATACATGGATACAATGTGCTTTAGTTTTTGGTCACTGACATTCCCTAGATGTTGGAACAAAATTGCTTGTGATGCTAGTAAGTGCAATGATATCTGTTTACTGAGATAATTTTCATAGCTATTTATGTTACCATTCCAACTTCAGCAATGGTTCCTAATACTTGAAACATTTAGACAAGAAGATTATAAGCTTGCCTGAAAAGCATTAGAAAGTAATAGCAGAAAAAAATTAATGGTCTTTAAGCATCTGCTCATTCAGCAGTAGCCAAGCAATTAGAAAACCGACAAAGCCAGGCATGAGGCAATTAGAGTTTATGTATGCATATCTTTCAACATAGTTTGTACATTAAATTGTGTCTGCCATAACAATCATGCATCTTGAGTCATACAATCTATGGTGAGAAGTTTAATGTAATTTAGTTAAACTCATTTTTATAAAAGTAAGCTTACCATATACAGAATTTGTATATTCAAAGGTCAAAGCACAATACTGGGATTAGTCCTTTACGCCATTGAAAAAAATCATGGTACAGATATTATTATCACCATTTGACAGACTGGACTCTTGAAACAAAATAAGCCTACATGTTTTATCTCAAGATTCCTGACTCAATAAGAAATATTCAATATTTCATATTGATTACTCCTCTTTGCTCACTTCTAAGTTTGGCACATATATTTAAATCAAAGTTATACTTTTTTTTTTTTTTTTTTTGCGGTACGCGGGCCTCTCACTGTTGTGGCCTCTCCCGTTGCGAAGCACAGGCTCCGGACGTGCAGGCTCAGTGGCCATGGCTCATGGGCCCAGCCGATCCGCGGCATGTGGGATATTCCCGGACCGGGTCACGAACCCGTGTCCCCTGCATCGGCAGGCGGACTCTCAACCACTGCGCCACCAGAGAAGCCCCTATACTTTTTTTTAAATTTTATGTTTATTTATTTATTTATTTGGCTGCTCCGGGTCTTTAGTTGCAGCATGCAGGATCTAGTTCCCTGACCAGGGATGGAACCCAGGCCCCCTGCATTGGGAGCATGGAGTCTTAACCACGGGACTACCAAGGAAATCCCTAAAAGTTATACTATTTTAAAGTTTACTAAAAAAAAATTGAGAAAAGCAAAAAAGAAAGGAAGAAATTGTGGTAAAGGAAGGAAAAGGTTATAGGAAAAGAAAATGAAACGTCAAAAGGCAACGAAGACATTGGTATAAGGTCCTATGTTAAAAGTTTTTAAAAAAAATTTTTGCTTAGAGAGCAAGTAAATGATCAATAAATAATAGTATGCCCTCAGTAAGCATTGTCTGTTGGTAACAGAATTAAATGGGCTTAAAAACCAATCAACACTATCCCTTATATTTTCTATCACATAATATTTGACATTACATTTATTGATTTTATATAATAAAGAAATATAATAAAGATGGAAAATTCTGAATGCAGATAAAACATCTTAGCATTACATTAACCAAGGAAGTTCAAAACAGTGACAAAACTCTTCATTAGAAAAAAAAAAACTATCCCAATATGATCCAGCCATATTATCAAAGCATTCAGGGGAAGATACAAAGAAAGAAACATGATTTCCCCCTTTTCTCTGCACATTCTAGAATTAAGTTACTGCAGAATCTGGATGAATTTCTAGCCCAGTAGTTCTCAGTGAGGTGGAGGGCAGGAGCTCAGGAAAACAGAAACAACAGCAACAATAAAATAAACAGTACCATCCCTTCTCCAACTGAAATGTTTGAAGAATTATTAGAGTCATGTTGGTTGCCACAATGATTGAAACTTGCTACCTGAACTTATGTCCCGAAGGCAAGGGATCCTATTCCTTAATAGGGGACATTCCTGTATGATGGAGAATCACTCACCCCAAATTCCATTGCACCCCCATTAAGAGATACAGGAAGGGTAACAATTATCTGTCCCAATTGGATACAAGTCTGCCAGATGTTTTTAACCTAGGATGATAACACTATTTAGATAGTAGCTTTCACATTTAATTTCTTCACCTCTATAAACCCAGGACCTGACCTACCCCAGGGCACGTACAGAAGTAGTGCTCAGTAGAAGTTTGCTATAACTCTATGCAAAAAAGTGATGGAGAGAAGCTGGCTTGATGTTCAGGTGGACCTCGGTTATTATTGTTAAGTGGTATCACTATGGATCAATAATTCCTTACTCAGATGTTCAAATTTAGTGACTTGATCAATTCATTTAGAGACAGTAAGAATTTGAAGTAATGAATCACATGAAAGGAAATCATGAATCTGAAAGTTCCAGAAATTCTCATTCTGCCCTTGGGTGGGTTCTAAATAAGTACATGAGAAGCAGGGCTGCCACATAGGGGTGTGCAGGCTGTACACAGAACAACTGATAGGGATCCCATTCACATGGACTACTGTGCAAATGATGTCCTTAGAGCTGTGCAGCCCAATCATATGCAGCAACTCAGAAATATTGCTTGGTGGACATAGAATTGAAGGAGGTTAATGTTCTTAAGAAAAATTATCATCAATTTATGGGATCTTGATTGCCACTCATCACCCTATGCAAATTTTTGTAAAGAAGAAGTAAATCTAATTATTTCTACTGCCTTCTAGACTGTGGTGGAAGTCTAATACCATTTTTTTCCCCTAGAATCCAGTAAGAAGAACTAATACTTCCTGAGTGCTTCCTAAGTGCTAGGGATTAGTTTAAGAACATCATATTTTAAAATTAATCTTCAGAGCAATCCTATAAGGTAGTTACTATTTTCACATTATAGATGATGAAATGGAGGCACAAAAATATTAATTGATATAGCCAGCATAAGTGGAAGTGAGAAAAGTACATGAATTATGCTTGACACATGGCTAGTACTAAATATGGAAGTAACTGTGATTGCAGAGAGCTAATCTCAATGTTTTATATTGCTCCAGAATTGACTCTGTCTTGAAGGGTGACCTATTTTGTTGTTTTGTTTAAGGTTATTCATAAGTTTAAATTCATGGACAATTCCTTGTTTGGAGTTTATAGGTCTCTACATACTGAAAAGAGTGAAAGCAGGTGATTTACATAAACTAAAGGAATGCTTGATTTTTATCTGTGATCCTGGCAAATAACGCCAAACAAAAAGGGTAGGGTTTTAATTCAAAATGACATGTACACTGGTTATGGAAAACAACTCTACTTGTTGAGTCATCCTAAATAGGAAGTGCATAAAAGAGAGCACTTTGGCTTCTTATATAATTATACAGGATTTAATTATACAAAAGAGCTCTTTGGCTTCTCCTCACACTTGACCTTGAGATGTCTCCAGGCTTGGAGGAAGAACTGAATTTCATTGGCAATTGTGATTTTTCACTGAATTGTCTTCTCACAGAGTGACTATTTTCTTGCCAGTAAATACTTTGGCTTGAAAGAGAAGGGCAATAGCACGTGGAAAAAAACAACATGAAAAGTATTGAAATGACAAATTGCATATCAGAAACATTGAAAACAAGCAATGGGTAGTTCCCAGGATTAATACATAAAATATACGAACTATTTCAGAAAGAAGATATAAGCAGAGTAAGACATTTTCTGGAAACATCTAAAAGTTCTCTTTGTTAAAAGAAAAAAATAGTTCCATCGACTGACCAGGAAAGATAGATTTTAAAATTCATCAGAGTTGCTTGTCTTCAAATTGGATGTCCAGCTGAGATCCTGGGGGAATGCAATTAAAATGACAGGATCAGGGAGCATAACTACATAAGTAAGGCCTCGGTATACAGTCCTTGGCGAGAGTGTTGGGGGCTCAGCCTTAAGTTGTATACAAATTTAAATCATTATAAGGTCTGTGGTCTTTGAAATACACATGAAACTGTTTAACAGGCTCTTATGTTTGCTGGAACATTAACCCAAATGCAAAGTGTACAACTCAACAGTCAAGTCATAACATTTCATTCGGCATCTACTATGTGCCTAGCATTACGCTAGGGGATTGGAATAAAACACAGTCTGTACATTCAAAGAGCTCAAAGCCTGAGCATAGAGGCAAGCACACAACATGTCGTTATTAACCCTTCCCCTTGCCCCTACCAATGCCATGAAATATGAGCATCTGATCCAATCAAGCCAATGACCACACCTCACCACTGACATGGTTGATTGGTTTAACAGGGAGTTCCTGACCCAAGCTGGACCTGTCAAGTCCTTCTGCAGAAGTTAGCATTGTATGATCAAAGATAGTCAGGTTAATGTCTTTTGGGAGGCTGAATCTGACATACGACATTCCAAAATGTGAGAGAAAACAGGAGTTGGGATAAGCCAAAATATTTACCTACTTGAGATGGAAAGCTGTCCAGATGGTGCAAGACATTCTTTCCAAGGTGTTCTGTTCCCCACACATGGTGGGGGTCAGAGATCATGAGTTTCAAAGTGCTTGAGGTCTGGGATGGGTCTTGTCCTACCACCTCATTATTCTTCAGGTCCTCACCTCACTTAGATACATGGTTGGTTTCCATCATCTCTTCACTAGCCATGAAGTCCAAAGGATGTTATTTGTAGTTATCAAATGAATTTGTACTTTTCCTAGTCCATAGTCAAGTGTCCTTCCCTCTAGACTTTCAGAGAAAACTGTTTAAGGAAAGCCTCATTGTACAAATCAAATTAGATGCCAAGGTGGGCACCTGGAGGAATGCAATTAAACTCACACATCAGGAAGAGTATCTATAGGATTCACTAAGCTGAGTGCTTCATAATTTTTATGTAGAAGGTTGTGAGAGATGGGAAACATGAACCTACACCATCCAGTGTATACTTTCTTCCTGTCATATGAAAATTCTCCCTCCAACGCCCAGTAACTACTAGGACAATTTCAGTCATCTGATGTTCAAGACCTGAGAGTAGGAAGAACTGCTTTACACTTCTAGAGAGACCACAGCTCCCTAGAGTATCAGGGGTTAGGAGATTGTGGGGAGGAAGATCTTCAATCTAAATTATACCGAGTACAGGGAAGTGCTGTGGGAAGGAAGCTTGACTATGAGTCAGAAGATCTAGGATCTATTTTAGATATGTTGCTTAATAGGCTTGCAATCAGAATTCTAATATATAAAATGAGGCAATCACATCAGCCTTATCTTCCTTTTGCAATGTGAGGAGGATCAGTTATGACAATGGACCAAGAGTGAAAACCAACTGATTAATAGAATTCAAAAGGTATCAGTAATCACATTCTCAATAGAGAGAAAGCTGGACATTGGCAAAAGAGACAAAGGAGGCTGATGAGCAGAAAGGAGAGATGAAGTGCTCATTTGGTGATAATACACATGGAGTGGCCACAACGACTCTGCTGGCAACCAGTACCAGGATCCAGTGCTCCTCAGGGCCATCTTCACCTCCCTTCCTGGAGCTTGGTCACTTGTTAAATACTCTAGCATCAGTCCCAAAATTTCCCCTTTTTTCCCTTAAATTAATAATATTTTGTCACTTTTAACTGAAGATACCTAAATAATGCATCAAAGAGATGAAGAAGAGGAGGAGAGAAAGCTCTGCTCAAAAGATGTAATTTTCGTGCCGCAAAGCTCCCTGAAAGCACAAATTCAGGCCTGAAGTTCCTAAAGCTTCCTGAATCCTGGGAAAGACAAAATCCTGGAGAGGAGCACAGGATGGGCCAGGACACCAACTCAGAAGAGGCAACCATGTCAAAGAGCTCTGACAACTCCAAGGTATCTTACAGGCCAGGAGTACTGAAAGATTTTAGCAGTGGAACATGTCCAAATGAAATGTTACAAGAACCCCTATCTAAAATACATACAGGTGATATTTCTTTAATATACATTCAGTTACAAGTTTAAATGAACATTTATGCTCATTAAGATATATAATCAGTGAGGATAAAGAGCCTATTTGAAAACATATTTGATATTGAGGATTATGGATAAATGTTTTAGGCATGTCGGCCTTTGTATTTGTGAAAATTAAATATTTTCAACCATTAGAACATAGTTTGAAATTTATACATAATTTGTTGATGTCATACAATAGGAAAGATCTAATTCAGATTTTTCTCTTCTCAATAATTCTTTTATGGTAATATGTTGATTGTGAAATTAATCCCTAGTATTTTCTGTTAAATCATGTGGGAAAACAGGCTGAGATCCAAATATTCATTTTGCAATTGGCAATGATTTCTAAAAGTAGAATAATCATTTACCAGCCTGTCCATGAAGCAGACTTAGAGACTTTGGGGTAGTGAAGTAGGGATGCAGTGCTGATGGCCTCCTGCCTCTGGCCAGGCATCACAGGACT
This sequence comes from Pseudorca crassidens, assembly GCF_039906515.1. Lineage (NCBI taxonomy): Eukaryota > Metazoa > Chordata > Mammalia > Artiodactyla > Delphinidae > Pseudorca > Pseudorca crassidens. The sequence goes on from NC_090312.1 coordinate 32,191,299, forward strand.
CCACTCTTACTTTGGTGTACCTGGTCCTACTCAATTGCTAGTCATACACTCTCATAGCAATAGTTGAACAATTGAGCCACCTGGCCTTTAAGGTAAAGTTAACACATTAATTTTTTGGAAAGATATTAGTTCCCCAAATATTACTAAAAAAAAATAAGCTTGACACATCCAAAACCAAACTCATCAAATTCTCCTCCAAATCCTCTTTTCCTCTGGACTTCCCTGTTTGGAGCACATATTTTCAGATCACTCCTACTCATAACATTGACTAACAAAGTCTCCTCCTCAATTTAGGAAAGTCCTCACATTTTAGAGATGCTTGAACCTTTGGGAGAGATGCACAAAGTGGTGACAGACAAAAGAGAAGATCCTGGCCTAGTTGGTCAGATGCACAGAGTGAACACGATTGGTCAGTGCAATGAGGGGTGGCAGCTCCTCCTCCATTTGCTATTTTTTTTCATGAGAAGATGTTGTCATCACCAAGGCTTGAAGCCTGTGTTCATCTTCCATTCTTTTCCATCTTCACCACTTCATTCAGATATTTATGAAGCCTTACGACTACTACTTCTCCAAAGTTCCAGGCTTTGATCCTAGCCTTCCCATTGCCATTTGCATGGCCCTGGTTTATGTTCTCATTACCAAAATATCCTCATAGCAGCTCTTCCTTTTCTCCTTTGCATCTAGACTCAAAGATCGGTTCAGTGATCGTCAAATAAATCAGCTTGTTATTTACCCACACCGTCATACCTCTTCTCAGAAACACGTACTGACATCCCATTACAAAAAAAAGAAAAAAAGAATGAAGTTTCTTCACTTTTAGACCCTCCATAATATTCTCTCAATAATCATGTCCTACTTCCTTCTCCATGGTTCTCCTACTTTATGCTCTACCCAATCAAGGTACTGTCTCCTCCAACGCATCTCTTTTTTGCTTCTATGTCCTGGGGTCCTGGGGTGCTATTCCTTTCTGTCAGTTCCACATGTAGAAATACTCTCTTCTTTTAAGGAACATCTTAAATATCAACTCTATCCTGAAACTTCTCTTAATTTCCCAAACCCGACTCAGATCTCTTCTTCATTTGAATTTCCAGATCCCTCCCTTCACGCTATGGCACTTGCTTTATAGCATTTTTATAAAACTATAAGCTACATAACTATAAACATTTTATATAACATGTCATAGTTATCTGTTTTGTAACTAAATCCCTAAGAGCTCTCTATTGCTTAAGACTGACAGTCACACTTGTCTGTCGTATTGCTACTTAGCCTAGTGCCTCACACAAACAGAAGTTGCATAACATTTTTTTGAAGTGGAGATAAGAGATATTCCACTGGTTTAAAGCAAATACAAAGTATATTTTCTTGTTTCCTCACCTTTATTTTAGGGTTTTGCTTGTGTTTGTCACTTAGCATTGGTGTGCACATCTGTAGAAGACATATCTTTGATATCATTACATCTGAGATCACTTTGAGATGACTACCTACCAGTGACCTGTTTCACATTAATAGGATGGTTTGGCATAACTCTGTATTACCTTAGGTTGGCAGCAGACATACTAACAAGCAAGAAGTATAAATCCAAATAATATTGTTTCTCATAATTATAATTATTAGGTTTTCTCATAAGGGGATATGACTAATGTACACTGAGTGAGAGTAAGAGCTAAAATATGTTGACTTTGATTAATTTACTGATCTTTCTTAATTTACTGATCTATCAAGGGGACTAATTTTGGTAGTGTTTTTTTTCATATATTTTTCACAGGTTTTATGTGAAAGTGCTTTGAAACAGTAAAATTCAAAGGGAAGGTAACAGCATTGCTGTTTTCTAGTAAGAGTTGTAGATTTGCACAGCTCCTGTCAAGATTATAACTACATCTGTCATTGTTTGCAGATGACATGATACGATACATAGAGAATCCTAAAGATGCCACCAGAAAACTACTAGAGCTAATCAATGAATGTGGTAAAATTGCAGGATACAAAATTAATGCACAGAAATCTCTTGCATTCCTATACACTAATGTTGAAAAATCTGAAAGAGAAATTAAGGAAACACTCCCATTTACCATTGCAACAAAAAGAATAAAATACTTAGGAATAAACCTACCTAGGGAGACAAAAGACCTGTATGCAGAAAACTATAAGACACTGATGAAAGAAATTAAAGATGATACCAACAAACGGAGAGATATACCATGTTCTTGGATTGGAAGAATCAATATTGTGAAAATGACTGTACTACCCAAAGCAATCTACAGATTCAATGCAATCCCTATCAAACTACCAATGGCACTTTTTACAGAACTAGAACAAAAAATTTCACAATTTTTATGGCAACACAAAAGACCCTGAATAGCCAAAGCAATGTTGAGAAAGAAAAATGGAGCTGGAGGAATCAGACTCCCTGACTTCAGACTATACTACAAAGCTACAGTAATCAAGACAATATTGCACTGGCACAAAAACAGAAATATAGATCAATGGAACAAGGTAGAAAGCCCAGAGATAAACCCATGCACCTATGGTCAACTAATCTATGACAGAGGAGGCAAGGATATACAATGGAGAAAAGACAGTCTGTTCAACAAATGGTGCCAGGAAAACTGGACAGCTACATGTAAAAGAATGAAATTAGAACACTCTCTAACACCATACACAAAAATAAACTCAAAAGGGATTAGAGACCTAAATGTAAGACTGGACACTATAAAACTCTTAGAGGAAAACACAGGCAGAACACTCTGACATAAATCACAGCAAGATCTTTTTTGATCCACCTCCTACAGTAATGGAAATAAAAACAAAAATAAACAAATGGGACCGAATGAAACTTCAAAGTTTTTGCACAGCAAAGGAAACCATAAACAAGACAAAAAGACAACCCTCAAAATGGGAGAAAATATTTGCAAGCGAATCAATGGACAAAGGATTCATCTCCAAAATATATAAACAGCTCATGCAGCTCTGTATCAAAAAAACGAACAACCCAATCCAAAAATGGGCAGAAGACCTAAATAGACATTTCTCCAGAGAAGACATACAGATGGCCAAGAGGCACATGAAAAGCTGCTCAACATCACTAATTATTAGAAAAATGCAAATCAAAACTACAGTGAGGTATCACCTCACACCAGTTAGAATGGGCATCATCAGAAAATCTACAAACAACAAACGCTGGAGAGGGTGTGGAGAGAAGGAAACCCTCTTGCAGTGTTGGTGGGAATATAAATTGATACAGACACTATGGAGAACAGTATGGAGGTTCCTTAAAAAACTAAAAATAGAATTACCATATGACCCAGCAATCCCACTACTGGGCATATACCCTGAGAGAACCATAATTCAAAAAAAGTCAAGTACCACAATGTTCATTGCAGCTCTATTTACAATAGCCAGGACATGGAAGCAACCTAAGTGTCCACTGACAGATGAATGGATAAAGAAGATGTGGTACCTATATACAATGGAATATTACTCAGCCATAAAAAGGAATGAAATTGGGTCATTTCACAAGAGGGAAGAGATATGGGAATATATGTATAACTGATTCACTTTGTTATAAAGCAGAAAGTAACACACCATTGTAAAGCAATTATACTCCAATAAAGATGTGAAAAAAAAATTGGGTCATTTGTAGAGACGTGGATGGATCTAGAAGCTGTCATACAGAGTGAAGTAAGTCAGAAAGAGAAAACCAAATATCGTATATTAACGCATACACGTGGAACCTAGAAAAATGGTACAGATGAAGCAGTTTGCTGGGCAGAAATTGAGACACAGATGTAGAGAACAAACGTATGGACACCAAGGGGGGAAAGTGGCGGGGGTGGGGGTGGGGGTGGGGGTGGTGGGATGAATTGGGAGATTGGGATTGACATGTATACACTGTTGTGTATAAAACTGATGACTAATAAGAACCTGCTGTATAAAGAAATAAATAAAATAAAATTCAAAAATTCAAAAAGAAAATAATTATAACGACATGTTTACCTGGTAGGATATCCACTGTAGCCATGAAAGACAAAAAAGATTTGTGGTTTACATGGTATGAGAATCCATGACCACGATCTATTACCGGGATCCTCTAACAAACCCATGAAATACCCAGACACAGGCATCAACCGTATAGAATACTAACATGGATAAGGTCAACAAACCTATTATTTGAAAATGTATTGTGTTCTAAACACGCTACTAAAAGACAATATTCATACACATTATTCCCTTTATTCCTCACAGTCACCTCAGGAATCAGGCATTATTAACCTTACTTATGGATGAGGCCAGGAAGGCCTAGCAAAGATGTATAATTTGCCCTGAGTTAGATCACTATTGTCAGACGACCAGTGTAATTTGAATCCAGATTTGTCAGGTTCTGAAGTATAATCACTATAAAACCTCCCAGACTTAGGAACAAAACTTCAGGAACCATGGAAAGGATGCTGGTGCTCTAGGAACATGGATCGACTACAGTTCTCGGCACAGGCCACGTTGTTCTTACCTCAAGATTTGGCACAATATCGCCCTCATTCTCGACTACTGGGTCCCTTCCTTTGTCCCACACCACATAAACCAGAACCAATTGTCCCAATGTTTGCATCCTTTAAAGGTTATTTCAAATACATGTGAAGGGAAATAGAAAAAGTGACGGAGTAGGCAATTATTCCCATTACTAAGTATTTCTTCATGTACTGAGTGATTCATTGCAGGTTCCATTAAATAATACTTATTAAATAAGGTTAAATACTACTGAATTTGCCTGCTGATATATATTTATGCTACAATGTAGTTATCGCCAAGGACAGCAGAAAAAACCTTTTTTTTTAAAATGGGAATTAGTAAGAATTTGTTATATTTACAAATTACCAAAGATATTATCAACAGAGTTCCATTTTCAGAGAAAAGTATCCCTCAAATAACTGATCATTTGGGAATTTCATTTGTGGTATTAAATAAAATTTAAATCACATAGTGCAATAATAAAGGAATGTACATATTATTACAAGTTTAGATCTGAATTTCATTTTCATACAATTAAGAAAAAACTTTTTCTATAACGGCACATTGTTTAAAACATTGTTTATTTTTAAAATACACTTCAGTGGTTTTAAAACAGTTTAGCTTTAATCTAAAAACTATATAGTGCACATTAATATATCCTTTGGAAGTGAGATAAAGGAAATGGGTATATAATCTCTATTTTATCAGATACTGGAACAAAAAAGTCCACTTCAATATAGGCAGAAAATTTAAAGTACAGAACAAGAAACTACTATAAAGTAAAAAGGTAAATGTATTTCCTGGTTGAATTATTAGTAGGAAAAAATACCAAAAGTGTTAGAATTAAAATATTAACAGTATCAAAAGATTTGGTCTTCATCTGTTTTGTGACCCTTAATCTGCACTTATTTGTTTGGTATTTTAGAAATCTCTTTAACCTTGATGTTACAAAGTTACTCATAAATTGTAATCCTTGAACTGCACTGTTTAAATATTTACAAGATGATAATATCTATGCATTTTAGTTAGAACATTAGTTAATTAACACTTTTCTTTTGCTATGTGATAAAGTCCCATTTGTCCAGCTATCTCACTTCTGCCAACCACAAGGATATGAGCATAGGTCCAAATACAGACAATAAAAAAATAGCATCTGGAAACAGGAGATTAGCTGCTACCGGCACTTTGCCCATAGGAAAGCAGAACTCAGATTAGAGCCTAGTGACTTGCACAAGAGATTAGATGACAATTTGAACAAGTTGAATTTTGTGCTGCCTCCCAGACTGAGCAATTAGTCGCTTCTTACAACTAGAAAAAAGTCATGAGTTGAGTTCATGTGTACTTGTGTACATAATGGATAGTCAATATGTAATATCTAAATAATATATAACATAAACAAAACATCTTTAAATCTATTTTGGAATGTATTAATATTTAACGTTGTTAATATATGCACACATAAAAGGTGCAAACCCTAAAAAATCTAGGAAGCAAACTTCCTCCTTCTTCATCTTATCCATGTCTCATCTTCCTTCAGTAGCCCTTGCTAAGTCCCAACAATCCTATGAAATATTCTCTGAGGAGTCTAGTCCATGTTACTATCTCTTGGGCTCCAAGAATTAATTCCTTACACAGAAACTTTTCACATGATAGCCTCTTCTCTAACATCATTTAGTATTCAGTGTATTTATGATTTGTT